>NW_020957346.1:34071-39516 GCF_003031625.1 Empidonax traillii | reverse complement strand
GAGATAAAGGGAATGTCCAGCTGGACCAGCTCTTCCTTCTGGAATGTGGTTTCTCTTAACGCTTTGCCTGCTGGGTCGTCCCTCTCCTCAGTCTGGGGTGGTCTTGGATGCTGAGAACACGTCCCACGAGGGGTTTGCAGGTGGATGTCCCACCCGTCTCTGAGCTCTGCAGCCTGACACCAACACGTCCATGTTGTCACCGTGGTTGGTGAACCTCTACTTGTCACCTCTCACCCAGGGGCTGCTTTAGAATCATCATGAAATTCCTAAGGTTGGAAAAGCCCTCCAGCATTTTGTGTCACAAATTTGCGTCCCCGGGTGTCACATCTACACGGCTTTTAATTATCTCCAGGGATGGCGGGGGACGACTCCGCCACCTCCCTGGGCAGCCTCTTCCAATGCTTGACAACCCTTTCCATGAAGAAATTATTCCCAATATCCAAAATAAACCTCTCCTGGTGCAGTTTTAAACCATTTACTCTCGTCCTGTCTCTTGTTCCCTGGGAGGAGAGCCCGACCCCCCCCCAATCTCCTCTCTCCTGTCAGGGAGTTGCAGAGAGCAAGAAGGCCCCTCCTGAGCCTCCTTTTCTCCAGGCTGAGCACCCCCAGCTCCCTCAGCTGCTCCTGCTGCTCCAGACCCTTCCCCAGCTCTGTTCCCTTCCCAGGACACGCTCCAGCCCCTCAGCATCCTGAGGGGCCCGAAACTGATCCCAGGATTCGGGGTGTCGCCTCACCAGCACAGGGGGACAATCCCTGCCCTGCTCCTGATGGATACACCAGGGCTGGTACAAACCAGGTGCCATTGGCCTTCTTGGCCACCTGGGCACACCCTGGATCATGTTCATCCACTGTCAACCATCACCCCCATGTCCTTTTCCCATTTTCCAGCCCCTCTTCCCCAATCCTGGGGTGTTCCATGGGGTTGTTGTGACCCAAGGGCAGGACTTGGCCCTTGGCTTTGTTGAACCTCACCCCATTTTGGCCTTGCCCCATGGATCCAGCCTGTCCAGATCCCTCTGCAGAGCCTTCCAGCAGGTCACCCCCACCCAACCTGGTGTCATCTGTGACCTTCCTGAGGGAGCACCAAGGATTCACCCTCGGATCTCCTCTCTGCACTGAACCAGTTCGGGATCATTTCACCCACACTGGGAAACCCCTGCCTGAGCTTCCCACCAAAGGGTTGCTTAAACCAAGCTGGAGGCTCCTTCATCCATCCCTGATGATTCCCAGCCAACTATTTAACCCTTGGTTATCCCACTTTTCAAGCTCTCAGGGAAACACCACAGGGAACAATAAAAGGCTGGAGTTGTGCGGCCGTGACCGGTGCCACCTTCTGCCTCCCGGCCCTCTGTTCCCACCCTCTCCTTGGGCTGCTCCTCATCCCCTCCTCCTCCAGGAGAAACCCAATCTCCCCTCCTCGGTGTCACCTGAAAGTGGGATCTGCTTTCAGCCCCATCCCGCTCTGTTCCCGACGGCGACGCGGGCTAAGTGGCTCTGTCGCCCTGTCGGAAACCTCAGCAGAATTCCTGGCTCCAAGAGAGCCGGGAGATGCACCTGGATAGGCCGTGGAGAAAGGTTAACTCTTTGGGGTCCTTCCTGCTGGGTCCTGCTCCTGCAACAAGGGACAGGGAGATGGGGTGAATCAGCTGGAAATACCCCAGAATCCTTCAGATTTGGAAGCACAAAGGAGAAGGGAGGACACCCCAAAACCTGGAGACCGGAGAGGGTTTCATGGAGTGAGGACAAGAAGAAAATTCCATTTCAGGTTGGCATAAGACACTCAGGGTAGGGAGGTGAAGGGATTGGGTCTCCTCTGGCTCCAGGGGACGATGACTTTATCTCCAGCTGTTTGAAGAAGGGCCCTGTGAAGGTTTGAAGTGCCCCATTCCTGGATCCCCCGGGGAGTTTCATCTTTCCTGAGACTGGAAGAAGAATTGTATGACTTCATCCAAAGACTCCAGTTAACCCAGAGCTGCAAGTGGTGGTCGAGCTGGGAATGGCAAAGCAGGATTTGAACCCACCTTGTTGCAGGTGAGGCAGAGCCTTGGCCCGAGTCACCGACACCCAGGGCCACCAGCCTTTCTCATCCAAATTCTTCATCCCAAGGGGCAAACCCAGAGGTCTCTGTACAGGTCTGGGCTGTCTCTCCCCAGAATACAAAGGAATGGAATCCCAGAATCATTTGGGTTGGAAAAAAGCTCCAAAATCATCGAGTCCAATCTGTGATCCATCCCCACCTTGTCCCCCAGCCCAGAGCACTGAGTGCCATGTCCAGTCATTCCTTGGACACCTCCAGGGCTGGGGACTCCAAACCTCTCTGGGCAGCCCCTTCCCAGCCTGACCACCCTTTCCATGGAGAAATTCCTCCTTACGTCCCACCTGCCCCTCCCCTGGCACAGCTTGAGGCTGTTTCCTCTCATCCTGTCCCTTGTTCCTGTCAGGGAGTTGCAGAGCCAGAAGGTTTCCCCCCTGAACCTCCTTTTCTCCAGGCTGAGCTCCCCCAGCTCCCTCAGCTGCTCCTTCCCATCTGCATTCCCTTCCCTGGACACTCTCCAATCCCTCAGTGTCCTTCTTGTCCTGAGGGACCCCCAAAACTGCCCCCAGGATTCGAGGTGTGGCCTCAGCAGTGCCCGGCACAGGGGGTTGATCCCTTCCCTGGCCCTCTGGCTGCTCTTTTTGACACACAAGTGACAAGAAATGACCTGATTGACCCAAAGTTTTTAAATCAGACCTCAATCTTCATATCCAGCCAGTTCTGGAGAAGGAGGAAAGAGCTGTCACTCACATCTTCCAAGTCAAAATCTGGACAGCTGTCAGGGTCGATTGAGGTCCCTTCTTGTTGTCATATCAGCTCTTCAGAGGGTTTTCAGTGTCTGCTGAACTCAGCCAACCCCCCACACTTTAAATTTCCAAATTAACACCTAATTAATGCCTCTTGCTCATTAAAAGCATCAACATGTGGAATATGAGTATGGGAATCCCAGAGAGGGAAGGTTTGGGGTGGGGTGGGGTGGGGGAAGTTCTGCTGGGTTGGGTGGGAATTTTCACTGGGGTTTGGAGTTTGTAAGAGTTCCAGGCTGAGGGAGGAAAGGAGGTGGTGGCTCCTGGGAGGGGACATCAGTGGAGATTTAGAAGGGTCCAGATGATCAGAAACATCCCAAAAAGTCACATCCAGGTTTTTGGGCTAAACTGGCCCTCCCTGAGGGACATGCTGGCTTCCCAGTAAATTGGATTTCCAGCTGGATAACAGGGTGAATCCAGGATGCAGAGCAGAGGTGAGAAAACATAGGATTTACCCTAAAAAGAAATGGGACAAGGCAGTGGGTTCATGACTAGGCTTGGGAGCTTTAAGAATTCCCATATCCCAGAGATTAATTATATGTCCCAGGAATAACTGAGGATCCCAAAAGGCATCTGGAAGGTGAAAAACAACCCCCTCCTGTTGTCTTCATGGAATTACGTTGCAAAGGGCTGTTTGGGATAACTCTGGATATTTCCTGGACTGTGATGTAAGTGTAGGTTTAATAAGGTTTGACTGAACACCAGAAGCTTCTTGTGCAGCCTTTCCCGACCCAAACACTCCAAGGAGAGGAGGGAAAACAGCTCTGCCAAGCTCTGCCTTGGCTTTGGGCCTGGAAAGGAGGACGAGCATTAACTGGGACGTGCCGCAGGCAGGGCCTGGCACGGGGAATTTTGTTAAGTACTTAATGGCCCCACAATTCGGGCAGCCCTGTGGCACCAGCTCCTGCTGGCTCAGGGGTTTGAGCATTCCCGTGGGATTCAGGCTTGGATAGAAGCGCTCAGAGAGCAGATACCTTCTGGATGAGGTGTGGGAGGGGGGGCAAACCTGGATTAACTCAGCCACAGGGAATTCTGTCTGGCATCCCTCTTTCCTCGCTCTGGGAGAGCTAATGAGGTCACATCCCTGGGTGGGAAGCTGATAACAAGGAATAATCCCTTGATTCCCGACTCAGCAGAGGTTGGTGCCATGAAGGGAGTGACATTGTTTGAAAAAATCCACCCCCTTTTGTTGCCGAATCTTTAAGGATTCCCCCGTCCTGCTTCGCCCTCCCTCTTTATCCCCTCGTTCCCTGAGATTCCCAGTGTGGAGCAGGCAGGGAATAACAAGTGAACCTTCCTGCTTTGGTCTCCCAGGCTCTGCTGGAGGCTGAGTGAGGTTGATAACCCAGCATGGTGGGAAATATTGAGGAAGGAGGCAGGGAAAAGAGTTCCGTCCCTTGATCTGCTGGTGGAAAATGACGGGAGATGGGAGATCTGATTCCTCCTGCAGGAGCAGCTTCAAGGCCATTCACAGAGGGAAAACTGCAAAGATTATCACTGATACCCTGGGAGATCAGCTGGATAAATCCAGGCTGAGGAGGAACATGCAGAGGGACAGGCCTGGGGGTTGCTGGGGAACCCTCCGAGTTGATCCGATTTGCGTCCATAAAACTGATCCAACTGATCCGTGGGGCTCGGATGGGTTTGTAAACACGTGGAGTGGAGGCACTTAATGCCCATCAGCACCTGTCCAGCTGGCTGCACAGTGTCCCAGGTGAGCTGCATAAAGCTTGGGATGACGTAAGGTTGGATAGTAGGACATGTATCCAACTGCTTCCGTCTGGGGGTTGGGAGCGTGGAAAATCCTCCTGGAATGTGGAGTCGTGCATTGAATGATTCCCAGGAAAGTCTGGGGCAGATTAAAAAGGATGCAGATGAGTTTATGATTCATGGAACGGCAAAATATCCTGAGTGATCCCCAAGGATCATTGGATTCAACTCCTAGCCCTGCAAAAGGACAATTCCAACAATTCCATGTGCCCAAGAGTGTTGTCCAAACGCTCTGGAAGTGCCATGACCACTTCCATGGAAAGCCTGGAAAATATTCCAGAGCCAAACCACTTTCTGGGGGAAGAACCTTTTCCTCGTATCCAACCTAAATTGCTCCTGTTCAGGCACAAAAATCCACAAAAATAAAAAAAAAAACCCACCAAAATTCACGTTTCCACAGAAGGAATTTTGACTGGGCTGGAGATAAAGGGGAAGTGAGAGAAAGAATGAAAAGAAAAGGAGGAAAAAAAAAAATAAAAGAAGGAAAAAAATTAAAAAGAAAAGGAAAAAATAAAAGAGGGAAAAAAAAAAGATGAAAAAATGAAAGTAGGGAAAAATAAAAGAGGGAACATAAAAGAAGGGAAAAATAAAAGAAGAAAAAATGAAGGAAGGGAAAAATAATAAAAAAGGGAAAAATAAAAGAAGGAAAAAATGAAAGAAGAAAAGTAAAATAAGGAAAAAATAAAAAAAGGAAAAGAATTAAAAAAAGAAAAGACTAAAAGAAGAAAAAATAAAAGAAGAAAAAAAGGGAAAAAATAAAAAGGGAAAAATTTAAAAAAATAATAGAAGGAAAAAATAAAGGAAGGGAAAAAAATTTATAATAAGGAAAAAATA
>NW_020957346.1:30761-33716 GCF_003031625.1 Empidonax traillii | reverse complement strand
AAGAAGAAAAGTAAAATAAGGAAAAAATAAAAAAAGGAAAAGAATTAAAAAAAGAAAAGACTAAAAGAAGAAAAAATAAAAGAAGAAAAAAAGGGAAAAAATAAAAAGGGAAAAATTTAAAAAAATAATAGAAGGAAAAAATAAAGGAAGGGAAAAAAATTTATAATAAGGAAAAAATAAAAGAAGAAAAAAATAAAAGAAGAAAAAATAAAGGAAAGGAAAAATAAAAGAAGGAATAATAAAAGAAGAAAAAAATTTTAAAAGTGGAAAAATAAAAGAAGGAAAAAAGAAAAGAAGAAAAAAAGAAAAGACAGAAAATAAAAATAAAAGAAGGAAAAAACCCCAGGAAGGTCCACAAGAAACACGATAATTTTTAACTCCCCTATCTCCTCTTCCCCTCCCTCCTGCTTTTCCCGTGCAAGAAAAGGGGATTATTCCTCCCTTTTGCCACCTCTGCTGTTGGAGCTGGAGCTGGGATGCTCCCTGGAATGTGTGTGTGTGTGTGTGTGTGTGTGATGGAATCCAGGCCAAGCGTTCCGGAATTCCGCCACCCTCAGCAGGAAATTGTAGCAGGAGCAGCAGGATTGCAAGGGCTGGAGGAGACGAGAGGAGAAAAGGATGAGCTCCAAATTCCCGCTGTGGATAGAGCAGGACCCGGGAACGCCACAGCCCCGGGGAGGTCCTTGGATCCTGCCTTGGGATGCAGGGGATTCCCCCACTCCAAAAAAAATCCGGCATAAAATCCGTCATGAAATCAGGTTGTCTGGTATTTGATGGGTTTTATCCCGTGGAAGTTGGGAAATCATGGAATGGTTTGGGTTGGAAGTGACCTCGAAGGTTGTCGGTGGGAGATGGGTGGAATCTCCAGGGATTTTTGCCTCCTAAGCCTTTTGTAGAATCATGGAATAGTTTGGGTTTGCATCCAAAGAAAAATCCATCGTAAAAATCCATCCCAAAATCAGGTTGTGGGGTATTTTACGTTTTTTATCCAGTGGAAGTTGGGAAATGGTGGAATGGTTTGGGCTGCAAGTGACCTTGAAGGTTGTCGGTAAGAGATGGGTGGATTTTTGCATTCCAAGCCTTTCATGGAATCATGGACTGGTTTGGGTTGGCATTCGAAAACCCCTCCATCATAAAAATCCATCCCAAAATCAGGTTGTGTGGTATTTGATGGTTTTTATCCCATGGAAGTTGTGAAATGGTGGAATGGTTTGGATTGGAAGTGACTTTGAAGGTTGTTGGTAGATGATGGCTTAAATATCCAGGGATTTTTGCCTCCGAAGCCTTTTGTAGAATCATGGAATGATTTGGGTGTGAAGTGACCTCAAAGGTCATCAGTAGGTGATGAGTGAAAGCCCCGTGGAGTTTTGCACCCCAAGCCTTTCATGGAATCATGGGATAGTTTGGCTTGGCATCCAAACAAAAATCCACCATAAAACTCCATCCCAAAATCAGATTGTGTGATATTTTATCAATTTTTTTTCCCCTTTGTTCCTGCTTTTCCAACCCCAACCCTGGAGGCAGCGCTGCCACTTGAACGCACATGAGGAGTTAAGAGGGAAATTTAGGTTTGGTATCTTCATTTTTTTTCATGGCAGGACGGGCAGTGATCCATGATTTTGGCTTTTCCTTGGTTTTTGGCTCATCCACGGGGGATGCCCTGGCTCAACCTCTCCCCCTCCCCTTGCTGTGGAATCATTTCCCTCCTCAATTTTAGCTCTGGGAGATGATTTCTTTTTTTACCTCGAGCAAGTTTTCATGAGAGTTTTAAACCCTCAACCACCCTAAATTTGTCTCAGGTCCTTTCCTTCTTGGAACAAAAACCTGGGAAAACTTTCCTTAGAGATGCAGCTCGGACCCATCCCAGTGTTACTGGGAGCTGTGCCTTTGTGGGAATGCCACAAAAAAAGCTGTTTAAATCCTTTTTTACAGGCAATTTTCTGCCAGAAAACATCTCCTTGTCGCCCCAAAAAAGTAAATAATAAATAAATCATCTCGGGATCAGGCTGGTTGTGGTGATTTAGGGTTTTTTTTTGGTGTTAAAATCACTGAAATGAGTTGTTTAAAGTGTTTTTTTTGCTCTGCTTTTCTGACATTTTGTCATGTCATGGGCGGGGTGGGGTGGGGGGGGAACATCCTCGTGCCTCCTGGTTTCTTCCCAGTGTTGGGATTTAAACCTGGGATAAAATGACAGATTGGGTTATAAAGTTGAGATTTGGGCTGTGTTTGGTCACCCCTGAGAGGCGATATTTTGGTTTTGGCTGAACTAAAGCGGTGGGACATCCCATAAAATATTCCCAGGTCGATTTGGCTCTGAGGAGAAATTCCAAATTCTTCTGTGTGGTTCTATTTAATTTCTTCAATGCCAACCCCCAATTCCAGGTGTCAGGAGTTTCTAGCAGAACGAAATGGCATTTTCCAGCCAAAAATAACCTCCTGAAAGAATTCCAAGTTTCCCAGTGGGTTTTCCCTGCTCTTAGCAACATATTTATATTTTTAAAATTTATATATATTTTTTTTAATTTAGATTTTATATTTATTATTTTTGTGCACTTATGGATAGGAGAGGGATCACGGGCAAAGGTGATTAATGACCACCAAAAGGGTTAATTGGGGAGAAAATTGTCCCTCTGAAGCTGCTTCCTTGGGGCCCTCAGCCCCCAAAATTCATGGATGAAGGGAAAAGGACTACCCATTCCAGGTGGTTTGAAGCCCCTGCTGCCTTGCAAGAAGAAATCAAGCTTTTATTATCCCTTCAGAGAAGTTGTCAGTGCCCTTTTGGCCTAAAAATATCGATATTCCAGGAGTTTTCCGGCCATGTGCTCTTCTTAAATAAAAATCTGGGAGTCACAGGCAGAAAACAGTCCAGAATTCCCACGGAAAACAGCAATCCCTGGGATTTTGCTCCTAAGTGAGGTGGAGTTGAAAGGAGGGGACACCAGGAGAGGACACAGG
>NW_020957346.1:28094-30740 GCF_003031625.1 Empidonax traillii | reverse complement strand
TTTTGGCCTAAAAATATCGATATTCCAGGAGTTTTCCGGCCATGTGCTCTTCTTAAATAAAAATCTGGGAGTCACAGGCAGAAAACAGTCCAGAATTCCCACGGAAAACAGCAATCCCTGGGATTTTGCTCCTAAGTGAGGTGGAGTTGAAAGGAGGGGACACCAGGAGAGGACACAGGGCACGTCCCTCTTCCTCTGGAGCCAAAGCTGCTGAGGGAATAGAAAAGAGGAGCCATCCTCTGCCTATCTCCCAATAATCAATCGGCACCGTCATTGTTCACCTCCTCGGCACAACAAACCCAAAGGTCCTTTCCCAGGAGGGCGGTGGCCACATAAATGTGTCCCCAGATGCGGGTGGGAGGCTCTGATTTCACTGAAAAGAGCCCCCCCAAAAAATCAAAGGTTTTATTTTGAGCGTTGGCAGAAAAAAAAAATCCCTGCTAAAAATCTGCAGGGAAACATCAGAGCCCCAAAATACTTCACTTTTTTTTGTGGGGAAGGGGGGAAAAAGTGTGAATTTATCCCTGTGTGATTATTTCCGAGCAGGGTGGGTTTTTCCATCTCCTCTCCTTAAGGACAAGGAGGAACAGGCAGAGATTGGGAACAGGTTTTCCTCCACCTGCCGCGCACGGGATCCACGTGCCTGTTCATCCCACGGCGTCAGGCCACGTGTGTGACAGGAAAAATCAGGTTTTTCTCCTGCAAGAATCGTGTGTTCTTCTCGTGGGTTTATTCTGTCTCCTGAAATCCCCCTCCCGCCACAGAGGAGAGTTGGAAGGGAACTGTTTGTTTGGTTTTTTTTTCTGCCAGCGAAGTCCCTGTTTCTTCTGCGACTTCCCACCCATTTACAACCACTTCTCCCTCGTTTTCCCACCCCGCCAACCGCAATAAACTCGCCGATTTAAAAAGGCGAAGGCAGAGGTTGGAGCCGGGAATATTTGCATCCGACACACACACACACACACACACACACACACACGCCTGTTTATCCCTCCCGGCCCGCTGAGAGACGCCGGTGTAAAATCGGCAGCGAATCCATCGCTGTCAGCACTTTCCCGTCGCTATAAACGCCATCCAGGCTCAGCTCCAGCCCAGCCCCCTCTTTTTTTTTTTTTCTCTCTCTCTCTCTCTCTCTTTCTGTCTCTCCCGCTCCGTCGGGATGCGCCGCTGGAAGGAGAAGAGGGAGCCGGGATTTTAAACCGCGGGCGTCGAAATTGTGCCACGCCGAGCCTGTTCCTCGCCCTCGTCCCGCCTAAAAACCCCCTGCGCTATCCCTTTTTCAAGCTCCAACTCCCGCCTAAGTTTTTATTTACAAAGCCGGAGCCCGGCGCTTTTCCCGAGGCATCCGCAAGGCTCTGCGCTCCTCATCCCGGGCCCCGCGTCCCCCTTGATGCGCTGATCAATCACTCATCAAATCTTAATGCGAGTTTTAACTCAGCTGTGGCATCTTAATCAGGGCCTTGACTGCCAAGTGTCGGCCCCATCGACTTGAGGGGGGGAGCGGGACAAATGATCCCATCGACAGCCTTTCCACGAGGCGCAGCTGCCGTCTAGTGGCTGCAGAGGAAGAAGCCGGGTTCATTTTTTTGGGGTGGAAAAGGCTCTCGGAGAGGTCGGGGGAACGGGTGGGACGCGGGGTGGGATCCCCGGGCCTTTTTGGTGCCCGTTTAGGAGGAGATTTTGGGTCTGAGGGGCTTTCACCTGAGCTTGGCTTCTCTGGGAGCGTTGGATGAGCTGCGGGCACGTGGAACGTGGTGGAGGGACACCAAAGTCTGCCCATGTGTAGATGTTCAGGTTTTTGGGATCCCAGGAGAGGAGAAACCCCAGGAGAGGCACTGCTTGGGAATTCGGGAGAGACACAGGATGGAGGGAGCACTGGAGAGGGTTGTATCCCATGGGAAGCTTTGCACAGAGACGTGGGGATGGATTAGCAGATCACAGGGTGGGTTTTGGAGGATGTTTTTTTGAGTGCCCAGGGTGGAAAATGAGTTTATTTGGCCACATTTTGGGGGTTTCTGTGTGCCCGTGGGGGTGTGTGAGTGGAAGCTCCTGCCAGCAACCCCAGAACTCCAAAATCTGCTCATCTGTCCAGGTTTTTGGGATTCCAGGAGAGGCAAAAACCCAGGAGAGGCACTGCCTGGGACCCCTGGAGAGGAACAGGGTGGAGGGAGTGTTGGGGAGGGTTGTATCCCACAGGATTTACACACAGGTAAAGAGATGGAGTAACAGATCACAGGGTGGGTTTTGGAGGATGTTTTTTTGGGTGCCCAGGGTGGAAAATGAGTTTATTTGGCCACATTTTGGGGGTTTCTGTGTGCCTGTGGGGGTGTGTGAGTGGAAGCTCCTGCCAGCAACCCCAGAACTCCAAAATCTGCCCATCTGTCCAGGTTTTTGGGATCCCAAGAAAGCAAAAACCCCAAGAGAGGCACTGCCTGGGGCTGAGGACACAAGGCAGGGCTGGATATCCTGGACAGGGAATTCTCCAGGAGTGCAAATCATCCCCGTGCCAGACCCAGCAGAGCCCCACATGCCTTGCAAGCCTTTTCTGGGGCTTTTTTTAGACTTCTTCTTCTTTCTTTCTTTTTTTTTTTTTTTTTTTTTTTTTTTTTTTTTTTTTTTTTTTTTTTTTTTTTTTTTTTTTTTTTT
>NW_020957346.1:4372-27472 GCF_003031625.1 Empidonax traillii | reverse complement strand
TATCCTGGACAGGGAATTCTCCAGGAGTGCAAATCATCCCCGTGCCAGACCCAGCAGAGCCCCACATGCCTTGCAAGCCTTTTCTGGGGCTTTTTTTAGACTTCTTCTTCTTTCTTTCTTTTTTTTTTTTTTTTTTTTTTTTTTTTTTTTTTTTTTTTTTTTTTTTTTTTTTTTTTTTTTTTTTTTTTTTTTTTTTTTTTTTCCTCAATAGCATCAGTTCCAAAAAGCTGCTTAAAGGAAACAACAAAGAAAAAGCTGACACAGACCTGAGCCGGTGAGAGGGAGCAGGTCGGGATTGCTGGAATCCTCTGGCTGCCAGGAGCGTTTGTATCCAAGCCCTGTCTCGTGTTCTAACAAGCCCTGTGCCCTCCAGGCTCTTTTCCTGCAAACCTGAGAGAGACCTGGGGTAATTTTTTTGGGGGGGAGAAAGGATTATCAGGCCAGGTCCGGCTCTCCCAAAGGATCTGGGAGCGGGATGTGCCGTTTCCCTGCCCGACCCTTCCCGTTGGATACGGAATCTTTTCTGCCCTCAGAAACACTTTGAAGGGCAGGTGCTTCAGGGAAGTGCTGCCAAGCAGGAGGGATGTGTTCAGGATTCTGGGGGGGTTGCAGTGCCTGGAAGAAGGATTCACTTTTGGTTTGTTTTTTTTTTCAAGGCTGAGGTGATCCCTCAGGGGGATTTGTGGGATTGTCCTATGCCCTGTCTGGAGCCAGGAGGGGCCCTGCAGGAGGCTTGGTTTTGGTTGGATGGGCACAAACATCCCCTCTAAATCACCCTTTTGCCTTCCCTGACACCCCAGGGGAGACTCAAGGCCTGGGCTTGTCCATAGCAATGTTCCCTTTCCACCCATTCCCTTTCCACTCGTTCCTTTTCCGCCTCCTCCACCATCACCAAACATCCCTAAGAAGGTGAAGCCACTTGTCAGTCACTGGTTTAAACCATCCCAGGGGATCTTTCATTGTAGGACTGAGGTCTGCAAGGTTGTGGGATGGTGGTGTGGGAGGGGAGAAAGGAGGGAATCCGTTTGTGAGGGGGGGGCAGGGAGCGAGAGCTGATGAAGGCTGTGTGAAGAGAATGATGTAAACTTGAGGCCCCACCACCAGCACCAGGGTCTGAGCACTCCAGGTGGGACCAGGGCCCAGTGGTTTTCCCTGTGGAGCATCCTTGGAGCTCGAGGATGTCCATCTGAACAAAGAGGGGGTGAGATCAACCCTGTTGAAACTCCTCAAACCGCCACTCCCCACGTCCTTGTTGATAAAATCACCCACCAAAGACCTTTCCAGGCAGAGAAGGTGTTTCCTGGAGCTTCCCCAGGAGGGAAATGAGTCCCCTCTGATGCCTTGGGCTGGTGCTTTATGTGGCCTTCACAAGTCTGGGGCGTTTCTGCAGTGCTGACTCACCATCCCCACACCCCAAACTGAAGGGCTGAGAACTCTGGTTAGAAACAGCTCCACCAGGGAGATGATGGGATGATGTCCAAGAAACCAAAGGCAATGTAGGCAATCCCAAGACTTCCAACTTCATTGATTTATGAGAGCAGAATGATGGAATGGTTTGGGTGGGAAGAGACCTTAAAGATCATCTCATTCCAACCCCGTGCAATGGGACACCTCCCACTAACCCAGGTTGCTCCAAGCCCCATCCAACCTGGCCTTGGACACTTCCAGGGATCCAGGGGCAGCCACAGCTTCTCTGGGCAACCTGTGCCAGGGCCTCCCCACCCTCCCAGCCGAGAATTCCTTCCCAATAGCCAATCTGAACCTTCTTTCTTTCAGTTTTCAGCCATTCCCTTGTCCTGTCACTCCAGACCCTTGGAAAGAGTCTCTCCCATCTTTCTGGGCTCCCTTTAGGGCACAGTGAGGTCATCCCAAAGCTTCTCCTCTCCAGGCTGAACAATCCCAACTCTCCCAGCCTTTCCTCCCAGCAGAGCTGCTCCAGCCCTCTGATCATCCTGGTGCCTCCTCTGGAATTGCTCCAACAGCTCCACGTCCTTCCTGAGCTGGAAGCAGAACTCCAGGTGGGATCTCACCAGAGCAGAAAGGACCAGAGACCTCTTTTCCAGTGGTGGCCCCAAGCAATTCCAGTGGGGAAAATTCAGGAGAGGACAAACCTCTCCTAACAATCTCCCAGGCTCCAGGGGATTTCCTGAGCCTGTTGTCACTTGCCCATTAAATAACTTCCAGGAGATCTCTTTTCCAAGATCTCTTCTCCAAGATCTCATTTCCAAGGATGTGCAAAACCTCCCCTTGAAACCATTAAGGGAATCCTCAACGTCCCCCTTTTGTGAAGCAATCCCAAATCTCCATGATTTGGTAGGGGAGGAGAATCCTCCCCTTGCACCAGCTCCTATCAATAAAATTATTTATAGATGATTTTAAATAATTGATAATTTAAATTAATTCCCATTATTTTTATATGGTCACCTTCGAGACCTAATTTCCCAGATGACCCAAGTGGGAAGAAACACATTAAAATGTGGAACTTTAGGGCTCAAAACTGGGCAATAAAATAAAAACGAACCCAATATTTATTTTATTTTGAAAATATTGTGGGTTTTAGGTACTTTCATGACTCGGGGCCGTTGTGGGGTTGTCAGGACTGCAAAAGGGGATGGTCCTGCTTCATCCCAAACTACCAGGACTTACAGACACATCCAACCACCCAAATATGTGATAAAAATTCAGGATTTAAGTGACACAGAGACATCAGCCAAGATGGGGTCATCTCAAGGAAGTGGCAAGAAAACCCCTTAAATCCCCCAGACTTGTAAAGATTATTAATTAGCAGGACCTGCCACGCTGTAAGTGAGATTATTCCTGCCTCTTGAGGTGATGTTTATCCAAAAAAGTGACGCAGGAGAGGGAGAGAGGCTGGAGAAGACCTCTCCAAGCAAAGGTGGGTTGTGCCAGCGATCCCAAGTGTAAAAACATTCCTCCTTCTCCTGGTTTTGTGGGTGGAAAAGCTCTCAGGGAACGGCCAGAACATCCCTTGGGATCTCAGTGCTAAAAGTTGCAGGAAGGGACATTCTAATTCCGTGTAAAGCAAAAAGAAAGACAAACAAAAAGGGAGAGGTTTGGGCAAAGGGAAAAAGGACCCGGAGAGGGAACTGACTCTTTCTCCACGGATTTCCTTTCAGCCCCTCACGGACTTTGTTTGGACCTGGATGATCTTTGAGGTCCCTTCCAGCCCAAACTATTCCAGAATTCCTTTGAATTCTTATCAGAATGTGTGGATTCAGGAGGAAAGCGTCCAGGTTTCTTCCACAGGTGTCATGGGATGCGAAGAAGCTCCGAGGTCCTTCGTGGCTTGAAGGTTGAGGTGTCAAGGAGAAGGTTGGGAAAGAACGTTCGGGGGGAAAAACATCTGAGCTGTGGAAAGACTTTGGTCCTTGGTGGGGTGATATGGAGATGGACAGATGGAATGGGGTGACACCCAACTGGAAAAGCAGGATGAAAGCAGGGAAGTGGCAGAAGGGTCTTTTCCTTGGAAGAGCAGCCCGAGCAGCGCATGGAGATGCAGTGACAGAGACACTTTCCCTGCTCAAACTGGGGAAGGGAACACACAAACCCAGGAGCCAGGGAAGACAAATGACACTCTGGTGACCTGTCCCCTGGCAGCACTTTGTCTCTCCAGCTCCCCTGATAAATGGGCCCCTCGGACTCGGCTTGACCGGAGACGTTCCGGCAGATGGATGTCTCCCAAGCCCGGCCAAAGAGCTCATTTCCTCCTGCTATAGATCTGGAGGCTCCTGGCAGCAGCCAGGGATAAGTGCACTCAGCAGGGTCCCAGCCTGCCTGCTGGGGAGGGGAGGCACTCAGGATGTTCCCGTGGGAAGGCAGGGATGGATCGGGAAAGGCTCCGAGAGGTCAACGTGAAGAGCCTTTCCCCGTGGGGACGGACGGGAGCTCTACGAGCACCCTGGTCCAAGGATGTCTCCTCGATGGCAGCCCGTGGAACTAAGGAAGCAGTCGAGGCAAAATGGTGGAATGCTGAGTGTCTTCAGAATGATCTGTGTGTCTGAGCCATCCTTACCTCCAAAAATCATGGAATCGCTGAGGTTGGAAAAGACTTCCCAGACCGTCGAGTCCAAGTTGTGCCCAATCCCCACCCTGTCACCCAGCCAGGAGCACTGAGTGCCACATCCAGGAGTTCCTTGTCCTTGGACGCCTCCAAGGAATGGGGACTCCAAATCTCCCTGGTTATCCCATTCCAATGCCTGACCACCTTTTCCAGGAAGAAATTCTTCTTGATGTCCATCCTGAACCTCCCCTGGTGCAGCTTGAGGGCCTTTCCTCTCGTTCGGTCTCTGGTTCTCTGGGAGCAACTCCACTCTCATTTTAGGGAGTTGGAGAGAGTGAGAAGGTTCCTCCTGAGCCTCCTTTTCTCCAGGCTGAGCCCCCCCAGCTCCCTCAGCTGCTCCTCACACTCTCCAGACCCTTCATAGTAGAACGTTTTGGATGAGAAAAGACCTCTAAAGTCCATCCAGCCTGACCCCTTTCCATGAGCAGGGACACCTTCCACTAGAGCAGCTTGCTCAGAGCCCCATCCAACCTAACCTTGAACATTCCCAGGACTTCAGGATCCCGTGAGACCTTTTGTATCACAGAACACCCAGTTTTCCTTTGCACCCCCCCCAGGTCGGGGCAAAACCCGAGCTTAAGCGAGCTCAGCCCAAATCTCTGTGCCAACTTGAACCTAAATAATAAAAAAAGGGTTTGTTTTTCCTCAGGGGACCAGTGGGTGAGGAAAAACATGGAATTAAACAGCCAAACACCTGCTTTGCACGGGTAGATGCAGCGGCACAAATAACAAGGGGGAATCGGCGCTCCAAGGGAATTGTGGAGCTTGGCTGTCATTAAAAAGTTCAAAACCGCCTTGTTCTGGTCCAAAAGAACACCCCAACTCTCCCTTTTGCAAGGAAAAATTCCATTTTCTTCCCTCTGCTCAGGGAGAGGGGGGAGTTTTTTTGGGAAGAAGAACAGAGAAGTCTCTGGAATTGACAGAAGGAGCCCGTTGCGTTCGGACAAACGCGGAGCTGGGAAGCTCCAGAGGTGCAGTAAATTATCAGGCCTGCTGGTTAAGACATCAGTAAATCTCCAGGTTCTCTCCCAGAGCTTCTTTCCCTGGCATCCATCAATCCCTCTGGATTGATGGTGGCGTCTTGGACGGCTCCTCCTTTTGGCAACACCGAATTCTGCCCCTTCTCATCCTCCCTCGTTCTGAGCTGGTTCGTTACCCTGAACAAACCAAGAGGGAATTTTGGGGGGGGGTGTTCCCACCTCAGCAAAGCTCAGGAGACCCCCGTTATTCCCAAATCCAATCCCTGGAAGGGGAGACCGTCAATTTGAGCAGCAGAGACTTCAGCAACTCGAGGTGGAGGCCCCCGCTCGAACCTTCAAGCTGCCACAATTAACGGGACAGTTTTTAATTGGCAATTACAATTCCATTAAGCTGGGCCTGGCAGATCATTTGCTCTGTCAGGAGCGCCCTGAGGCTCGGAAGATTAGTGGCTGGCAGGATCCAGGCTCCTGCTCCACAGGGAAAGACAGCAGGTAACAGCTGGGCTTCCCCAGGCAGGGAGAGGAATGGCTGGAAAGGACTTGCTTGGAAAAAAAAAAAAACAAACTTGCTGGAAATCCACTTCTTTTCCCCACTCAGGGTGGGGCTGAATCCCAGGAAAGTTCTTGGAATGAAAATTCAGCAGCAGGGATGGGGGAGCAGGGATGTGAGTGGGATTTCTGAACAGAAGGAGCTCCAGTCCTGCAAAACAGGGCCTGGAGCTCCTGGTTGGAAGAGGAAACCACGTGGGACTGGCTGTGGCTCCGGGAGAATTCCATTCTGGAATGTTTGTGAGGTCATGGGTGTAACATCTGGGCACCTTCAGCAAACAGCTCTCCTCACACGGAGAATTTCTCAAAGGAGATTCCTCAGGAACCTTCCAAGTGTGGTGTTTTTTTCCTCTCTTGGAGTCTCCGGCTGGAAATTCCATCCTCAGCTTTGCACAGCAAAGATCCAGGGGTTTTCCACCCGTCCTTGCTTTGCAGCATCTTGATGCTGATCCTTAACCACGCTCCATAAATCCCTCTGAGCCCTCTGGCACGTGGATCCCCTCCTGCTGGGAACATCTCAGGTGTGTCACCTGCATCACCCAACAAGTGTCTCTGGGTAATTTGAATTCTTGACTCTGAATATGGTTCAAAATCCTTCGGGATTTCTCTTTAATAGTAAATATCCTTATTCTTATATCTGTGTATTATCAGTATTTCCTGGGTTGAGGAGTTTTTTCCTACAGATTTCCTGTAAGACCCAACAACAAGTCGGAGGAATATTGTCCCTCTGACCAACACCAGAGCTTGGGAGAGGCCAATCCCATTCCAGATAAACCTTTCCCTGATTTAAAGGGAAGCTCGGGAAGCAGAGCTGTACTTAAAGCTGGACTTCAGGGCTTTCAGGAGCAAGTCCATCTTCATGTGGAGACTCAAGTGTGTCCTTGGAATAACCAGGAGGAGGGAGACAAGAGCTGGTTGTTTAGGTGTGTTTATTTATCTGTTGCCCCCCTCCCAGCACTTGTAAGCTCAGAATTGCCAAGTTTCATCAGATTTGACAGGAAAAGAGGGCTCTAAATTATTAATTTCCTGAAATCTTTGTGAATGCTCTCAGCAGGGTAAAAGGGTCTGGAGCGGAACGAAGGCTGCACACGAAGAGGTGGGGAGGAAGAGGCTGGAAAACCAAGGGACATCCACGGCCCAGTGGATTTTTCAGACTCCCAGGAATCCCAGCAGGAGGAAGGAGACCACAGCAAACCCTGACCACAGCACCGTCCATCGATAAACGACTCGCTCCGTAACGACATCTTCATCCTGGAGCCTCTGGACACACTTTTCTTCCTGCTCTGGCAGATTTGGGATCCATTTAGTGCGTCAGCTGCTCGTTTTGCCCGTCTGAGCTCTCAGCACTCTGTCTCCAGCCCACCCCCCGTCCCTCACTCCCAGCCAGGGGCCCAGTTCCCATCTCTGATCGGCCCCGGGAGTTATTGCTAACGGAGCACATTTCCATGCTGACAGATTGATGCTTCCCCCTGACTTGGGAGAAACCTCCCACGAGCTTCTTCTTCTTCTTCATTCCATTTTCAACCCCAGCATAAAATCCCCCTTTTGGTGGTGGAGATCCCCCCCATGACTGTTTGTGTTTCTGGTCTTTGCATTCCATAATTTTTTTCATGCCATTCTGTTGACTTATCTGTAGCCACTGGGATTTTTTTAAGGGCCACAACCTACAATCCCCCCTTTCTTTTCTTCCTGTGATGGGACAATCACATATTTACACCCAAATAAACAACATAAGCAACGATTTTCTCCCCTGCTGGTGGGTCTGACTCTACAGATGGAAGATGGAAGAGCAGAGGTGTTGAGCAAGAATTCCCAGTGTGTCTCTCCTGCTCCCTCACCTCCCAGACACCCAGCTCTGTGTTCCCAAGCCTCTGACAACATAAGAATATGCAGATATTATTGACTCCTGCTCCGGTCAGTCCCGAGATTTATTGACCTGAGAAGGGAATATTGACCCGAGATGAAACCGAGGTCAATGCGTGGATCTCGGGGGAGCATAAATTCCCAGATTGACCCAGCAAACAGAAGTCAATAAATGAATGGTTAATATAAACATTGTCTTACCCAAATTAATTCTCGGTGACATGGGTTCAACTCACAGTTTTGATGGTGAAATATGGGAGGGGAGATTGGTTGCGGTGCCTGAGGAATGGGAGTCCGTGGGTGATTATGGAGAGTAATGAAACTGTTGGGAATGGGGAGGGGGTGGGGGGTGGAGAGGGAAAAGGAATTGGATGTGATTATCATTTAATCTCCAGTCAGTAAAGGAGCAGCCTCTGGTGATCTGATGATCACTTTGGAACATGCTGGGATAATGCTGGAGCCTCAGGGAGGAAGTTTTAGAGGAGGTGGCAGCTCGTGGTGTCCTGGGCTGGGGATCTTCCCAGACCTCAACAAAGCTGTTCATAGAATCTCAGAATCCCAGAATCCCAGAATCAGCAGGGTTGGAAAGGACCTCTGAGATCATCAAGTCCAACCCTTGAGCCAACCCCGCCGTGGTTCCCAGCCCGTGGCACTGATGTCACCTCCAGTCTGTCCCTAAACACCTCCAGGGATGGAGAATCCACCCCCTCCTTGGGCAGCCCATTCCAATGGCTGAGCCCTCTCTCTGGAAAGAATTCCCTCCTAAAATCCAACCTAAACCAGCAGAGATCAGATTCCAGGGCGATTTCCATCAGATTAGTGATTAGGTGGCAGAGAAATCAATGGGGATGCTGATCTGCTATGGTACCGAAGACGGATTTCACCTGACCACTCTCAACCCTGCAGTGGAGGCACCTCGGGGGTTTCTCTCTCAGGTGTTTCCCTCAAAATTAATTTGATTCACTTCTCTTTATGGTTAGTGGAGAGAAAACTGGAATTTTGATGGGATGTCTTGTCCCACTTGAAGGGTCTGAGGTACAAATCTGATGAGGAGCAGCTGGGGATGTTCAGCCTGGAGAAAAGGAGGCTCAGGGGGGACCTTCTCATTTTCCACAACTCCCTGACAGGAGGGGAGATCCAGGTGGGAATTTGTCTCTTCTCGTAGGTAAAAGGGAACAGGGAAAGAGGAAATGGCCTCAAGTTTCACCAGGGGAGGTTAAGGTCGGACATCAGGAAAATCTTCTCCGTGGAAAAGGGCTGTCCAGCCCTGGCACAACTGCCCAGGGAAGTGGTGGAGCCTCCACTAAAAGCCACGTAGGTGTGGCACTTGGTGACACTTTTTAGTGGTGGCCTTGGCAGTGCTGGGTGAACACTTGAGCCCCACGATCTCAGTGCTCTTCTCCAACTTAAATTATTCTGGTGATCCTGACAGATTCTACCTGAGATGTGCCTGATGGTTCTGAAGCTTTACAAACCCACAAGGTCATTTCTTTTTTTTTTTTTTTTCACAGCAGAGGAAGCTCAGGGTCAGTCAAGGTTGGTCAGATAGGACTGGGATCTGAATCTCTCAATCTCCACGGACAGATTTTAGCTCAGCCAGACACCAAAATCAACCCTAACACCTCCTAATCCCCCCCCTCACCCAGCGTGGATCGTCCTGGCAGTGCCTCTGCGTCCCTCCCCGTGCTTGGCCGTCCACCTAATCACTGTTTCATCTGCACATCCCTGGAGGCTCCTGGTGGAAAGTGATGTCAGGTCCGAGGCCTTGCAGGCCAAATGGAACCCATCCATCTCGCCCTTAAATCGCTGTCCACATCGAACTCCTTTCAGATGTTTAAGCCACTCTGAGGATTTGAATTGCAGGGCATATTTAAGAGGAACTTGAATTATTAAAGCTCTTAATGTTAAGGGTTTGTTGGTTGGTTTTTTGTTTGTTGGTTTTTTTTTTTTTTTGAAGATGAATTTTGGAGCCGTCAAGCGAACAATCTTAAATGACAGATTGATGAATTCCTTGTCCATCACCACGTCTCAGGGAGGAGGGAGGAATGTGCCTGCCAGGGAAGCAGAAGTTGTTTTCTTGTTTCCCTAATTTCACAGGGGTTTTTTTTGGGGGGGAAAGGGGTCATTAATACCCTTTAATCCACATTAATAGGTGGAGTCATCAGAGCGGGGTTGACATCAGGCACGGGCTGCTGATGGTCAGGATTGATCTTGACGTGGGCTCATCTTCTGGTGAGAGCAACTCTGCTTCCAAAGGACCCCTTTGGAATGCTGAGCACAGGGACAAGGGAGGAGACTGGATCCAAAAGGTCTTTAAGGACCATTTTCATCAGGAGCTCTAAAAAACCAGGAAAGAAACTGGCATGGATGGGTCGAGACCTGCAGGGCAAACCAAAGGCAAGGACAGGCAGTGGAAGCAGGGACAGGGATCCTGGGAAAAGTGGGAAGCTGAGTGGTGTTTTAGGGATGGGATCAGGAAGGGCTGACTGGTTTTGTAGGGATGAGGTCAGGAAAACCAAGGGCTGAGTGGCTTTTTAGGGATGGGGTCAGGAAGGCCAAGGGCTGAGTGATTTTTTAGGGATGGGGTCAGGAAGGCCAAGGCATAACTGGAGCTGAGCTCAGCAAGGGACACAAGGAATAATAGGAAGAGTTTCTACAGGTTTATCAGTCAGGAAAACAAAATCAAATAAAATATATCCATCCCTCTGAAAAGAGAGACAGGAAAACTGGTGGCAAGGGATGAGGAGAAGGCTCAGATTTTTTTGTCACCATCTTCTTTGTCAGCCTCTCATCCCTCACCTCTCATGTGGAAAACAAGGAACTAGAGCAGCAAAGTCCCTCCTGGTTTCAAAGAACACCAGGTTCTCAAACACCTGAGGAACCAGGATGGATGTAAATTGATGGGAACCCAGGAAATGCCTCCCAGAGTCCTGAGGGAATGGGCTGATGGAGCTGCCAGGCCGCTCTCTGGGATGTTTGAGGAGTCACAGCTGTCAGGTGAAGTTCCTGGTGAGTGGGGAAAGGGGAATTATCGTTTAAAACATGTTTTAAAAGGGTGGAAAGGAGGACCCTGGGGACTACTGACCTGTCAGCTTCTGTGCCTGGGAAAATCGTGGAATGGTTGGATCTGGAAGCTGCGCTGAGGCACGTGGAGGACAGGGAGGTGGTTTGACACATCCAGCAGGGCTTGACCAAGGACAAATCCTGCCTACCCAACCTGGTGGCCTTCTGGGGTGGAGTGACCACCTCAGTGGACAAGGGAAGGGCTGCAGATGTCATTTATCTGCGATTCTCTAAAGCCAAACAGGGTCTCCCACAGGAAAACCAAGTTCAGCCCCACCCGTGGAGCTCAGATCCTACAAATCATCCTAATGACCTACAATAATTAGGCTTTTCCCAGATGCTTCCGAGGAGTCAGGAATCACACCCAGCCACCTGCCATTATCACCACAGAGCACACAGAATGATAAAATTATTTAGGCTGGATGATAAAAGATGTTGGAATTCCAACCCCCCCTTGCCCTAGAAGGGATTTTCCTGGTACGGCCGCTCGGTGCTGGTTATCCCGGAGTCGGGAGACATTCCAGGCACATTTTATTGCACAAGGCCAGACTTGAAGTCTGGGCAAGGCCCCTCTTTGCTCTGTTTTGCACATCTCAGCTCCCAGTCAAGAGGCCACTTCACCAGCAAGAGCCTCCTGGAAACGACGAAGAGCAAAGAGAGCGAAACTCCCGGAGGGACCGCGAGGCTTCGACGTTAATGCACATGGAAAGCCATGCCCGTTCCCGGCCTTCCCCTGCCCAGACAGAGCCTGTCAGATGGCAGGGAGTTCATGTAAGAACAACAGACAAATGACTGAAGGCTGCAGGGATTGATTTACAAGGGCAAGAGGGAAAAGAGCTGACTCAGGCCGGGGGTGAGGGAGACGGGATGTGACATCTCGCCGAGCATCCGAAGCGGCGGCTCTGTGGGAAACGCCTCGGTCCTGCTACCTGCTGTCTGTTAAGGAAGCACCACTTGATCATTCCCGGGGTCTAAGGGCTTTGATAAAGTGTGAATCCTGAAGGTGAAGAGCAGAGGGAGCCAAGCCAGGCCCTCCCAGATGGAAGAAACGCAGCACCTTTATTTTTTTTTCCTTTCTCCCCACCCCCCCCTTTTATTTATTTATTTTTTTTTTAACTTCCCCAGATCTGCGCTTGGGAGTGAAATCAGATGCCGGCAAGCAGCTCTGGTGCAGAGATTTGAGGAGAAGCTGCTGGTACGTCCTGCAGTGGGGAGTTTAATTCTTTTAATTACCCATAAACGGCAGCTTTTAGTATTTCTACTCCAAATTCTTGCTAAAGCAGGGAATTGCCTCTAGGAAATTGCTGGGTCTCATCTGAGGAGGCTTTCCCTTTTAGCTGAGGTGAGGAGTTAGCCTTGCTTAATTTTAGGTGCTCATCAATCCATTAGCATGTCCTTGGGCTGAGTTTTATTGGGATAGGAGTGGTCTCATCCCAGATCAGGGGACTCTTTGGGTCAGTGACCATATTTCCCTGACTATCCTGGGGGTCCAGATAACTCATCTGCACATGAGGGCCTTCCATTCCTCC
Organism: Empidonax traillii; assembly: GCF_003031625.1. Taxonomy (NCBI): domain Eukaryota; kingdom Metazoa; phylum Chordata; class Aves; order Passeriformes; family Tyrannidae; genus Empidonax; species Empidonax traillii. The sequence continues at coordinate 15,407 of NW_020957346.1, read as the reverse complement.
AAACCAGGGCAGGCTAATTCCACCCTCGCCGACAGGTCCACGTGCAAGGAGAATCCAGCAGGAGAAATCCTTCTTTGATCTGGATCGCTCTGGACTCAAACCCCTCTTTGGTGCACCCTCACCGTCCCCCCTGCAGGATGAGGCAAGAACAGGGAGAGGAGCTTATCCTGGATGCTGTGAGAGGACTCAGGGCTGGGACTGTGCCTGCCATTCCCACGGATCGCGCTGGATCCTTTAAGGGCACCCACAGGGGGTTAATTCCCCGTGGAGGTGAAGCTCCTCTCTCCATTTTCCCTCCTCTATCCTTAGCTCGTCCCGGCGGCTCTCAGGCGGAGCCACCTGGCCGTGCTCCTCTCCCGCACCTGCTTTTCCCTGGATTCCATATCTGCTGGAGCCGAGACACGAGTAACTTAAGAGCATTCCCTGATGGAGCCTTGTGCTGCCCTTCCCTTATCTCCTCACACGGAGCGCGTGTGAAACGCAACCTCCCCCCCCTCCCACCACCCCTTCGGTCGCCGCCGGCACCACCAACCCCTGCCCGGGCCCGGGGTTGGTGTCAGGCAGCCAGGAGGAAAACTGCTGACAGACACAAGAGCCAAGGGCATCCCGATTTGGAGCTGTCTCCAGCTTTTAAAGGCACGAGGAAGCGACAGCAGCTTCCCCCCCCCGCCCCTCCAGCCCGGGCTCGGATGGCGGAGGAGACGGAGGCTCCTGTTACTCCCGCCCCGAGCCATGTTCCGACCCCGGGAACTCTCCTAGAGGACACCCAGCTCGTGGCTGAGCTAAATCCGTGGTTGTTGCAGGGACAGCTGCGCGGCAACGCGGGGGATTTGTGGGCTTGGGGTCTCTGTAACACGAAGTCGAGAGAGTTTTTTAACGTGTCCGATGTGTCAACGCCCTTGGGAGCAAAAAATCCCTTAATTTAATTATGAGACTGTGAGAATAAATGCCTAAACGAGGCCAGGGGTACAGAGACTTGGGGTTCCTGCTGTTGGGGTAATTTTCCTGTAAGGAAAAGCTCAGAGAACTGGGATTGTTCAGCCTGGGAAAGAGAAGGTTTGGGGGATGACCTGGCTGTGGTTTTCCAGGACCTGAAGGGAGCTGGCAAGAAACACAGAGAGGGACTTTGGACAAGGACAAAAACTATTAAAGACATTTAATGTTTGATCAGGGCTCGGAATCAAGTGTTGGGAAAGGCAACTTTACCTTCTGCAAGCCTATAATGAAAAATTATAAGCTCACTTGGTGATTCCCTGCTCCCAAGCACATGAGATTGCTTCTGTTTACATCCCTGGGATGAATCCCCGGGATTCTGGACTCCCCAGATGCAGAGGGAGGCCCTGGAAATCCACTTACAGCTGCGTGCCAGGCCTGTTTTCAGCCCAACACTTCTTGGCTGTTTTGTGTTCACGGGGTTGTGCAGATGAAGGAAACACCAGCAGCTGAACTGGGAGCTGCTTTCCCCCCTAACAATTTGTTTCCCAGAGCTCCTTCTGGGCAGGAATCTCCCAGATTCTCTTCTTAAGCTTGGCTTAGAGCTCAGGGAGAGGGGAGGTGTCTTCTCCTCAGACCGCACACAGTGCCATCCTTGGATCCATCCGAATCCAGGGGATGGATTTTGGGGGCTCAGAGGGGTGGGAACACCCCCCAGGGGGGCTTGAGGAACAACCTGTGGGCAACCTCAGCACCACGGACAGAGGCAGGAGTAGTTTAGGGGGGGCAAAGTCAGGCCTGGGGCGGGGGGGGGGTGACAGCAGAAACCCCAAATTTCTTCTGTCTTGCAAAGGGAGAAGCCCTCGAACCTTTAAACACCTCCAGGGTGGGCAGCGACCCTCCCTTTCCACATGGTTTAGTTGTCCAGGGGGGTGTTTGGTCAAAAATGACACTGGATGATCCTGGAGGTCTTTTCCAACCTTAATGATTCTGTGATCCCTCATGAGCAGTTTCCTCAGGGACCCTGAAGGAGGGAATAAGTGGGAAAATTTGTGTGATCACCACTGGATTCTGACTGGGGGGGGGTTGTTTTCAAGGTTCATCTCAAAGCAGCTCATCTGTTCGAGAGAGAGGATGAGGCTTCTCACAGAATGGTTTGGGCTGGAAGGGAACTCAAAGGTCATCTCGTTCCAAGTGTTTAAACCTCCCTGGGAGTCTGCCCATCCATCCTGCCTGCCTGCATCCATCTCTGCCTCCATCCATCACTGCAGATCACCCAACGTTCCCTCTCTCCATTCCTTATTAACTCGTGAGCTTGTCTTTGCAGAAGCTGTTTTTAGGCTGTCTCAGCCTTGGTGGGGTCTGTCGCTGTGACACAAACCTGCAGATAAATCAGATTCTTCCTGGCTTTAAAGTGACAGAGAGTAGGTTCAGATTAAACATTGCAGGGGAATTCTTCCCCGTGAGGGTGGTGAGGCACTGGAATAGGTTGCCCAGAGAAGCTGTGGCTGCCCCATCCCTGGAACTGTTCAAGCCTGGTGCCATGCTTGGGTGTTTGCCACCTTGTCCCAGTGCATTTCCATTTCCCTCTCATCCCAAAATCCACTAATCTCCTCCTTTCCTCCTCCTTGCAACCCTCATCCTCTCTCTCCCATGCTGAGGCCTTTGCCACCTTCTCCCAGCTCTGTTCCATTCCCCCCTCATCCTAAAACCCACCAAACCCCTCTTTTCTTCCTCCAAACCCCTCCTTTCCTCCTCCTTGCCACCCTCATCCTCTATTCCCATTCTGGGGCCTGTTTCACCTTCTCCCAGTGCTTTTCCATTTCTCCCTCGTCTTAAAGCCCCCCCCCCAAAGTCTTCCTTTCCCTCCCTTTCTTCTTCCTTATCACCCCCATCTTCTATTCTCACGACGAGACTTCTGCCACTTTCTCCCAGCTCTGTTCCATCTCCCCCTCATCCCAAAACCCACCAAACCCCTCTTTTCTTCCTCCAAACCCCTCCTTTCCTCCTCCTTGCCACCCTCATCCTCTCTTCCCATGCCGAGGCCTTTGCCACCTTCTCCCAGCGCTGTTCCATCTCCCCCTCATCCTAAAACCCACCAAACCCCTCCTTTCCTCCTCCTTATCACCGTCATCCTCTCATTCCTGGGAACAAGGGGCGTGAGGGCCGCTGAGGAACAGCAGAAGGCAGAAAAGCCCAACTCCTCCCCCGCCCCAAAACTCCTCGGGATGCCGTTTCCCAGCCAGATATTCCCTCCCGCGAGGAATTTCGCCTCCAAGCGAGGGGAGGGAAGTTGCAAGGCCAGCACCTCCAGAACACCGGGAATGTGATTTAATGGTCACTGCGAGCAGGAAGGCACAGGTTCCACCCACCCCTCCACCACCACCACCACCTCCCCTCTTCCCAGCCCGCCCCCTTTTCCACGGAACATTATCCAAACAAACAGCTCTCCGAAAAGTGCTGAAGCGCAGGCAAAGAACAAGGAGCGCGGGAGCCGGGCCATTAAAAATTCATGCCCGCCTGAATATTAAAACTTTTTTTTTTTTTTTTTTAACTTCATCGCGTCAAGGCCGGCAGGCAAACGCAAACAAATGAGACCCACGGAGCGCGGGGCGAGACGAGAGAGAACGAGTGGGGGCGGCCCTGCCTGTGGCTGCGGAGATGGCAGCGCTCCCAGGAGGGGACGGGGGGACCCGCGGGGTGTGTGCGTGTGTGTGTGCGTGTGTGTGTGTGGTTTAATTACTCGTCGCGTCTAAACGAGCTCTCTCCCTGACAATTCCAAGCCGCCGAGTTGGGGATGCGGTGGCTGCGAGCGGCCCCGTCCCTCTCCCCGCACGCTGGGCTGTCAAGGCTCACGAAACGGGGAGGGATCGAAGCGATTTATTTGGGGTTGTTGTCGCTAATTAAGGCAGGGACCCCCGCCTGCTGCTCGCTGTGCTGCTGACAGCAGCCTTGTGGATGGGGATGATCCCCAGCACGCTCCAATCACGCTCCCTGACACCCGGGGGGAGACGATTCCGTGGCCCGGAACAGCTGGAATCCCCACCCGGGATTCCTCCCCTCCCGGAGGAGAGGAACGTCCTCTCCGGGAAGGATTTTGCGCGAGGCAATCCTCTCCTGAAACTGGTTCTGAGCTCTGTGCCCTGTTCAACACCCCCCGCCTCTGCTGCTGATGGCCCAACTCGCGTATGCAGAGCCAAAAATCATCAAGGAATCACGGAATGGTTGGGGTTGGAAGGGACCTTGAAGCTCGTTTTGTTCCACCCACCACACCTTCCACTACCCCCTGTTGCTCCGAGCCCCCCTCCAAGTTTTTCCAGGGAAAACAGCTTTTCCAGACTGAGCGAAGTTTGTGGAAAAGGCTCTCCAGTTAATCAGTTCCAGCACCATCTATCACTAATTAAGTCATTTTCCTTGCCCACACTTTTAGTGCTCCCTGTTTACTTAATGACTCCTGTGATCCACCCCCCCCCCCGTGAACAAAATTACTGGGAATAAGCAGGTGAAGAAGGAAAGGATTATCCCAGGAATGTCACGTTGGATGAGGTTTTATTGGGAGTTCACAGAGTGTCACATTTTGATTTTTAATAGATAGTTCCTCTCAGTAAATTGATTAATCATAAACTCGCAGACCGCAAGAGCCAGAGAGAATTTTATGGCACTTAAGGAAAAAAAATAAAAAAAAGGGATGTAGATGATGTAATAACCAGCAATCTCGAGGCAAATAAAGGAGGGGAATGTTTGATTAAACATTCAATATAATTTTATGGCTCTGGGTGTTCTGAAAGTGCCTTCCTTGGTTTACTGTGTGGGAAGAAACATCTTAATATCAGGTTTTCATGGAGCTGTCTGTGAAGGGGGTGAGAGAATCATCTGCAGGATGGGCAGAGGAGGTGAGGATTATGAGGGTTATTTTAAATCCCCCTGTCCCTGGAGCCCGGAGGAGCTGTGGAAAACGAAGCCTAAGCAGGCTGGGGTGCTGTGTCACCCCACAGGGGACATTCCACGGTGGTGGCTCCAGCCCAGAACTTTGGAGTGTCCCAGCTGAGCTTTCCCGAGTGTTGGACAAATAAATATTGAGTATTGGACTGGGAGGGGTCAAGTGGCCCTGCTTTGACATAAAGCACTAAAGCATGGAGGTTTGGGATGGGTTGGGTTGGAAGGGACCTTCATGGAATATTGGGAAGGAGCTCTTCCCTGGGAGGGTGAGGAGGCCCTGGCAGAGTTTTCCCACAGAAACCTTGGCTGTCCCATCCCTGGAAGTGTCCAAGGCCAGGTTGGAGCAACCTGGGCTAGTGGAAAGTGTCCCTGCCCATGGCAGGACGTGGAACTGGATGACCTTTGAGGTGCCTTCCAACCAAAACCTTTCCATGATCCTATAAAGAATGAATTAAAAAACAGCGGAGAAAATTCCCCTGGAAACTTCTCACGCCATCGAGGGTGAGTGGGATCAAGGTGAGAGGATTCAGGGAAGAACCAGGAAAGCCCTCACCTGCTGGTGGATCCAGGTGGGCATGAATACAGCTGGCACAGTGATGAAAGTGCCACGTGGAGTTCTGCCCTTTTTGTCCCAAACTTTCTCCAAAAACCTTCTTGGAGAGGGCTCTGCATGTTGGAAAGACAGTTTAGAGCTGGGATTAAGGACTGGGTTTAAAACACCTCCCAGGTCCTGTAACCTCCTCTCCTTAAACTTGCACCAAGGCTGATGTGTTTTGTGGGCACCACCCGATTTTCCTCAGCCAAGGGTGACAAAGAGCCTGGAAAAACCCACGAGGGCTCCACGAGGAAAAATCCAGGTAGGAAAAACCAGCCTGAGGCAGCTGGAGAAGAGTTAACGGTTGGGGTGCGGGGGGGGGGAAAGAGGAGAAGGGGCTTGGATTGCAGAGCAAATAAAAGATAAATCAAGCAGCAGGAGCGAGTTCCTCCCGTGCCAGTTTATTTATCATCGTTTTCTCCGGGCACTGACAGGCCGAGGAAAAAACGGGGTGGGCAAACGGAGTCATCCGGGTTGATGGATGAGGCGTGGAGAGGGAAGGAGCCTCTGCCAGGCCCGGGAGAGGAGGGAGGCAGGAGGCAGCAGGGATGCCGTGGGAAGCGTGCTGGGCTTGGCACCGGGTCGGGCAGCTCCGTGGAGGAGGGAGCAGCTGGAGCAGCGGGAGGGGGCAAAGCCGGGGCAGGCAGCGGGAACTCGGCGCTTCTGGAGGGTTCTTGGAGAGACACGTCTGAGTTCGGGGCATCCTCAGAGCCAGGAGCAGAATCCTCAGAGCCAGGACTGTCCTCAGTGTCAGGACCAGCATTTTCTGAGCCAGGACCAAAGTCCTCAGAGCCAGGACCAGCATTATCAGAGCCAGGATCAGAATCTCAGAACCAGGACCAACATCCTCGTAACTAACTGAATTATCAGAGCCAGGACCAGCAACCTCAGAGCCAGGATTGCCCTCAGAGCCAGGACCAGCATTATCAGAGCCAGGATCAGAGTCCTCAGAACCAGGACCAGCATCCTCATAACTAACTGAATTATCAGAGCCAGAACCAGAATCCTCAGAGCCAGGATTGTCCTCAGAGACAGGACCAGCATTTCCAGAGCCAGGACCAGTATTTTCAGGGCCAGGACCAGCATCCTCAGAGCCAGAAATATCCTCAGAGCCAGGATCAGCATCCTCAGAGACAGGACCAGCATTTTCAGAGCCAGGATCAGAATTCTCAGAACCAAGACCAGCATCCTGAGAGTCAGGACTATCCTCATAGCCAGGACCAGAGTCCTCAGAGCCAGGATCAGAGTCCTCAGAACAAGGACCAGCATCCTCATAACTAACTGAATTATCAGAGCCAGGACCAGAGTCCTCAGAGTCAGGACTGTCTTCAGTTACAGGACCAGCATTTCCACCAGCATCCTCACTCCTTGCTGCCAGAGAGCTGGGCTTTCTCACACCTTTGCTGGATCCCACAATCCTTGAGCTGCTGAAATTCCTTTCTTCCTAATACATTTTTCACCGTTCCCGTGAAAAAAATGTGCTGCATTCGATCTGCTGGGAAAACACAAGAGCCCAGATCCTTGAAAGTTCCCAAATCCCATGTGCCTTTAAGGGATACTCCTCCTTTCCAGGCTTTTCCAGAGCTCAGCTGCTGTTCGAACCCCAAATGCTTAAATTCCCTCTCTCCTAACGTAGCCTTTCGCTTCTGAGCTCCAAAAATCCTTGGAGTTCCACAATTTACCCAATCCAGGAACGGGTCTCTGGTGGAGGGCTTAAAACTGGGCAACGAGGAGCGCTCACCCAGAGATCCAGACATGGAGCAGGGGCTGGAGGAAGGAAGGAGGGAGAGGAAAAGGCACCTGGAGATGGCTGGAAGGGTCCTAAAACCTTCTGGTGAGAGGTGGAATGAGACTGGAATGAGACCCAAACTGTCCTGTGACCCTGGGAAAGTCTTGGGGATGCCTGCAGAATTCCCTGGGGATTTTTTCCCCCCACCTACAGGTGCTTGGAGTGTGGAGTTGACACCTGTGGACCGAACCCTCGTGGCTGCTCCGTGAGCTCCCACTTGGTCCACGTTGCTCTTGGCTTTCCTTCTCTGGTTTTAGTTCCTCCTCTGAGCCTTCTCCTCGCTGCTGGAGCTCTGGTTGGTTTAGCTGGACACCTTCCAGAGGCTCCTGGTGGGGGATGAGCACCTGGAGCAGGAGGCATTTAATGGCCTCTCACTGCTGTGTCAAACAAAGGCGGCGGTCGATGGCTCTCCGCTGGCCGAGCTCCAACCCCCCTGGATCAGATGTCCAGAGCTGGCCCCTCCGGGTTGCAACTGATCCTCAGGCCTCTCAAACCAAGCCTGGGATGTCACCAAAGAGGAAACTGTGTTTTATTTGTGTCTGTGATCAACGGTTTGGGTTGGAAGGGACCTTAAAGATCATCTGGTTCCACCCTCCGGGCAGGGACACCTTCCATTATCCCAGGTTGCTCCAACTACCAACCAGCCTGGCCTGGAACACTTCCAGGCATCTGCCCACGCATTCCTGGGACAAATATATCCCAGCTCTCATCCACAAACCAATGAGTTCAAGATCTTGGGGTTTTCCCACCTCATCTTCCAGAAGGGCCTTGCAAGTCAGGCAGAGCAGCTTCATCCTCTGCTGACAAAACTGAGCCCCACCTGAAGCTTCTCCAGCCATGAGAAGTAGATCCACCCTGGCCCACAGAGCACAGGGAGAGACCCAACTTGGGTTTTTTTATCGGCAAAACACTCAGCTTTCCACACCCATTGGGCTTTGCTTTGATGGAGATGAAGAAGCAGATGGTTCTTTCAGAATCTTCGCGGTGGCCCAAGGTCCTGCTGCACCCTCAGATGGATTTTCCTGATGTTGCCTTTTCCGCTGCCTCGGGAAGGGCGACAGAAATCAAACTGAGAGGGAGTATTTCTGAGGGCCTGGAGTTCCAGGACACAGGGAACGGATTCAAACTGACAGAGAGAAGGTTTAGATGGGATGTTAGGAGTAAATTCTTCACGGTGAAGGTAGTGAGGGGCTGGAATGGATTTGCCAGAGAAGCTGTGGCTGCTCCATCCCTGGAAGTGCCCCAGGCTGGGTTGGATGGGGCTTGGAGCAACCTGGGATAGTGGGAAGTGCCCCTGCCCATGGTGGAGATCAGAATTCCGTGATCTTTAAGGTCCCTTCCCACCCAAACCATCCTGTGATTCTGTGAAATACAGAAGTAACAACTGACTGTGACCACAGATCCCAGTCCTAAATCACCATTTCCAAGGGAATCCCAGATCCCTGCAACTGGCTGGGACAGACAAGGTCTCTTTGACCTCATAAACAACAACAATTTTGGTTCAGATCCTGGAATTCTGTGCCTTCTCTCCGTCTCTCTTCTCACACCCCACGGAACAAAAGCAATCCCTGCAAGGGGCAGAAGGAAGTGACGGGATCAGGATTGCAGGAGTTTTACTGAGAACCCTCCAGGCTCTTCCACAGCTGGGAAATCTTATTTATTTACAGAAATTCCCTTCCCCCCGTGGAGCTCTTTCCCAGTGCAGCCCCTTCTTACGGATCTCTTGGCCGTGCTCTGCCCGTCGCCGGGAACGAAGCGAATCAATGCAGAGTTCAAAATAAAAGAGAACTTTCTTTTCCTGTCCCATTAAAGACCAAAACACTATCTGACTTATTCACTTTGTGTTGGGTTTGTGTTTTTTTTTAAACCCTTCTTTTTTATTTTTTTTTTAATTTTCTAATTTTTTTTGGTAGCTTTCTGCAGAGAGGAACGAAGAGGGAATTCAATAATTACCTTCCGATTCCAGGTGCTCCCATCCCAAAAACCCCAGCCCTGCCCTTCCTCCCCATCTCCGAGGGAAAGCAATTTGACCACGAAGCCACATTGATATTCAAATAGATTATCATGCAGGCAAATGGAGGCAGCACTGGCAGCCAGCAGCGTGTGAAAGAGCAGCTAATGGATTAGTATTTATGGCCGGGCTATAATCCGTGTTTTTCGTGGGTTTAGTTTTTTATTTTTATATTTTATTTTTTTTTTAGGATCCTGCAGCTGGCAGGGAGGTGTGATGAACTCCTTTTTCTTGCAGCTCCCCTCCTCCTCCTCTCTCCTCCTCTGCCTCTCCCTCCTCCCCTCTGGACGGGCTGCAGCCGCCTCCTGGCACCGCTGAGCTTGGCAAAATTGATGGCAGGACTTTCGGATCCATTAGAAAAAAAAAAACAACAAAACAAACAAAAAAACAAATTCTTAAACCAGTGTCTTCTAAAATCAATCACTTTTACCTTTAGTGGGATTTATGGCTGGCCCGACTGGCCCCCTTTATTGCAAAGGTTCACGTCTGCCAAGGAATGGGGGGGAGGATGAAAAAAAAAATATCCAGGGTAAAGTCCTGGAGTCTCCTCTTCTCCCTCTGCTGCTGGGAGGGTGCAACGGGAATTCTGGGAATATAAGGGGCTAAATCTGCTTTGTGGGGGCTCAAGCAGTACGGAATTCCCAAGGGAGACACTGCCCAGCCCTCCAGTCCAGAGCAGGAATGCTCGGGGATAGGGAGAGAGGTGGTTCCGAGGGTATAAAAACCAGAGAGGTGGGGGTAGGACAACCGAATCTGAAATGGGAGGATCAGGAGCGTTTCTTCCAGTCTAATGGTTTCCCTGGATTAATCCCTGCTTGCACCACAAAATTCCTGTTCTATCCTGCTGCAAAATGGGTAAGGGATGCACAAGTTGGGTTAAGTTGTGGATTTCCCAGCCCCAGGCCAGGTTGGATGGGGCTTGGAACAACCTGGGATAGGGGAAGATGTCCCTGCCCAGGGTAGGGCGTTGGAATTCCACGATCTTTAACGTCCCTTCCAACCCAAACCACTCCAGGATTTTATGAGACAGGGTGATAAATCCACGGGGAAGAAAAACAAGCAGGTAATCAGGTTAAGAAGGGTTGTAGCAGCAAGAAGGAGCTTCCTGGCACTGGGAGTCATTTACAGGAGCAGGTGCACATAGTGGAAAACTTCCCAAACACACAGGAGAGGGGAATAATCCAGGGATTATTCCAGCACCACAGGGAACAGCCCTGGCTGGATTTTGGAGCTGTAACTGAAGAGCTGATCGTGCCCTATACCCCATTCCTTTAGGGTTTGGCTCTTATTTCCCATTTACATGATCTGTTCTTCCAGGGGATCAGCTGGAAGGAAGGGAATTGTGGCCACTTAACCCCAAGACAACGGAATCAGCAGGAAAAGCATCTTCTGGGGTCTCCTCCCAGCTAAATATTGCAGCAGGTTTGCTGCTTCACATCCCAGGGGAGGGAGAGAGGTTTGTTGGAGGTGCTCTTAGAGCTTTTCCCCCTGAGTTGGTTTGTTGAGTGGTCAGAGAGGAGCAGAAAACGTCTCTCTCCAGGGACCTCTTTAATGAAATCTGGAAAATGGACCAAAACTGTGACCTGTTCTTGCGAATTTTAAGGGCACAAACTGGTTCCTGGATTTCATTTTGCGTTGGATTCAGCGGTGAGAGAAAAGGTAGGGAAAAGTGTTTTCCCAGGTGGGTCGTGTCTCCGGGTATCCGGAGATGCCTCCAGGTATCTCATCCCAGCTGACACAGGTGAGAGGTGGATCCCACCTTTGGTTT
>NW_020957346.1:0-2931 GCF_003031625.1 Empidonax traillii | reverse complement strand
CTCAGCCTCTCCTCATGGCAATTGTGCTCCAGTCCCTTCCCCAGCCTCGTTGCTCTTCTCTGCCCCTGCTCCAGCCCCTCCATGTCCTTGCTGAGCTGAGGGCCCAGAGCTGGACACAGCACTCCAGGGGTGGCCTCCCAGGGACAGAATCCCTTCCCTGCTCCTGCTGCCACCCTGTCCCTGAGCCAGTCCATGATCCATCAGCTTTTTGTCCCCCTGGGCACCCCACTGGCTCCCACTGGCAGACTTTTTGTGCTCCCTGAAACCTGAGGAGGTAGAAGAGACACCAAACCAGGGAGGAAGATGCCAGAAATGCATCCAAATCTCCTCATCCCCCCTCCTGGGCTCCGGGGTGGATGATGATGACGCCAGGCCGTGAGCTCGTAATTCCTGTCGATTCCCGAGGTGTATGAAACCGCTTGTTCTATCATGTAGAAAAATGGCAATGTTATGATAGAGGGGATTGATTTTCCTCTTTAGGAATATTCATAAACGCCGCTTCCAAGAATGGATAAATCTTTCTCCTCCTCCCTCCTCTCCAGGGTGGAGGGGGGAAAATCATTCCCTGACGCTTCCCAGAGTTCCGAGCGGGGAAAAGGCAACGTTTGGGGTCGGGTTCTTTCCGGAGGAGCTGGGAAAGGGTGCACATCCCCATCCACATCCCTATTTCCTAATATATAATAACTATTTTTAGGGATCAGGGTGGATTTTATCCCCAGTTTTTCCCATTTATCCAGGATGTTGTGCCTCTTCCCTGCTCCCATTCCCATATTCCCATTTTTCCATGGTTTTCCTCCAGGATCAGGACCAGATCGAGGTCCTGAAGCAGCACTTGGGGAACACCCCTATCCCTCCCTTTTATCCATGTTTTGGGATCAGGGTGGATCAGCTATTCCTGACCTTATCCCTGACCCCATTCCCATGGATTTTCCCATTTTTCCTGTGTTTTTCCCCCAGAATCAGAACTGGATTGAGGCTCTGAAGAGGCACTTGGGGAACACCCCTATCCCTCCCTTTTATCCATGTTTTGGGATCAAGGTGGATCCCCTATTCCTGACCTTACTCCTGACTCCATTCCCACAGATTTCACCATTTTTCCATGTTTTTCCCCCAGAATCAGGTTGGGATTGAGACCCTGAAACGGCACTGGTGTCACATCCATGTGCTGGGGTTGAATCCTGGAGGAGGATCCCAGTTTCCCCTGCTTCCCACCACACTCCCAGGGCTCCCTGACACCATTTTTTCCCATTTTTCCCTGTTTTCCCCCCAAAGGCAGGACAGGATCAAGGCCCTGACTTGGCAGGTGGAGCAGCACCACTTCCACATCCACGTACTAAAGGGTGTCCCATGAATTCCTGACCCCATTCCCAGGGATCCTCCTGCGTTCCAAGCAAGCCCTGACCCCTTTTCCCATTTTTCCCTGTTTTTTTTTCCCAGAACCAGGCTGGGATCGAGGCCTGAAGTGGGAGATCTGGAGTTGATGGATGACCAAGTCCCCCCCAGCCAGACCTTCTTTCCGGAGGCGACTTCCAAATCCCATCCTTCCCGTTACATCCCTGCCTGGGAACCGGGATCAAGACCTCCCTCCTCCCTCCTAGGAGGTGACTTTTGATCCCACTAAATGGAATTTGGATGTTTTTTTGGCTGCAATTCCCATTTCCCCCCCCGTCTGTGGGACGATGTGGAAATCTGACCTCCAGCTGGGGATGTAAATCCTCATTCCTCATTTTCCCAGGATAATGCCTTTTCATGGTGGCATCTTCATTCCTCCAGGTACTTTATGGCATTCCCAGACACAGGAGCACATCCAAGGTCTTTGGAGCCATCCTGGCCATCCCTGTGTCCTCAGAAAGGGAAAAGAAGGATTCTCCTGCCCGGCAGAACTTCCCTGAGCTCATCCAAAGGACCTCGGGCACAACCAGCCTCCAATTCCCACTCCCTGCTCTTCCATTCCATGGATCTCCAGGCCCTCATCCAAGCCCCAGGGATGGATAAAGAAACATGGACACACATCCTTTCCCTTTTTTTTTTCCCACCAAGCTCCCTCCCCTGTTTAGGGAACGTTTTTTAGGAGCTCACCAAGAAGTGGCCACATCCCTGGAATTGTTCCAGGCCGGGTTTGGAACACCCTGGGATAGTGGGAGATGTCCCTGCCCATGGAATTGGATGATCCTTAAGGTCCTTTCCAACCCCAAACCATTCTAGGAGTCTCTGAGTCCATAAGAAGGATTGATTCCAAGGAAAAACTGGAGTTGGTTGATCCCGGTGGACAAAATTTGGTGGGTTAAGTTAAACTCCTCCAGCTCCATCAGTTTCCTGTGGTTGAGGGGGAATTTTTCCATCCTCTTCCCAGATTTTTTTGGGGGTGTTGACCAGGAAATGGAGCCCCTTCCTGCTGGGTTTTTTTGGGGGGGATTTTGGTGCCTCAAATCCCTTAAATTCCCACTTTTCACTTTTCTGGTCAAGCATTGGTGGTTCTGATACAACAACCACCATTCCCTTGGAGATATTCCTGGAAATAACCCCCCAGGACCCGTTTTCCATGGAAAGAAGGGGGAAAAAAAAGAGACAAATTAACATTTTTTTGCCTTTTTCCTCCAGGTATTTGGAGAGAGAGGAGTTTTTATAGGGTTACTCCATAAAATGAATAAAACCAGGAATATTTTCAGGTTCAGGGGATCCTCTGCCTGTAAATTCCATCTTTAAAAGGAATGTTTTAAAGCTTCAGCTCATCCTGCCTGTGCTCACATCACCACATCACTGGGGTAAATTGCTGGCCCTGCAAAAGAAAATAAAAAGGAATAGATTCCCACTTGTCCAGGTGCCTCCTAATTCGAGGGTGATCTGGAAAACGTGGATTTTCCACAGCAGCAGGAGGGATATTTCGAGCCCTGAAGAGGAGTTTTATCCAGAGCCAGAGGGGAGAGAGAG
>NW_020957345.1:29882-35166 GCF_003031625.1 Empidonax traillii | reverse complement strand
TCTTTGAAGCTGTTCTGGGTTGCCAGGAGCTCCCTGTGTGCCAGGAGCCCAGCCCAGCTCAGCAGCACAGCAACAGCCCCAGGCATTTCATCACCCTCAGGTGGGTTGGTGCTGAGTCCCTGAAGCTCAGAGCTTGGGGAAGGCAGGAGAAACCTCTGGAGAAGCCAAAGTCAGACCAAAATTATGAAGTTTCTTGTAGTTCTAATGGGTCCCACTGAGGACCCTCCTCAGGAGCTTGTTAGAGGACAAACCTGGAGACAGTAATGACAGGTCACACAAGGTTGGAAGGGACCTTCAAGGTCATCTGGTCCAACAATAAACCCATCACCTCATGTAGGTTGGGATGGACTCTAAAGATGATCCAGTCCCAACCCCCCCTGCCATGTGCAGGGACACCTCCCACCAGAGCAGGTGGATCAAGGACCTGTCCAACCTGCCCTTGAACCACTGCCAGGGTTAGGGCACTCACAGCCTCCCTGGGGAACCTCTGCCAGTGCCTCACCACCCTCACAGGAAAGATCTTCTTCCTGATATCCAGCCTAAATTTCCCCTCTTTCAGTCTGTGCTCCTCACTCCTTATCCTGTCCCTGCAGTTCCTGATGAGTCCCTCTCCAGTTCCCCCTTTCCCTGCACCAAATCATCCCAGGCAGCTTCCCTGGATCAGTCTGGGGCTGCTACCTGGGATCTCAGGTCCTTAGAGCAGAGGTGAAAAGACTCTGGGAAGTGCCTGGGAGGAGCTTTGGGTGCATCCAGGAGGATATAATTTGTTGTAAAAGTGCATTAGCATCTTGAGCAGCTTCCCCTGAATGAGTCTGGAGCTGCTACCCGGGATTTCAGGTCACCAAATCAGAGACCAAGACCCCAGGAAATTCTTGGGAAGGGTCTCAGGTGGACCCCAGAGGATGCTTTTCCCTTTCATTTGGGGAGAGCAGATTTGTTGACTTCAGACCCCAGAAAAAAACTCATCTGCTCCATCCACTCATTTCTTCTGGTGGCACCAAGCAACACTGGATGATCTTGGAGGTCTTTTCCAACCGAAATAATTCCATGATGTTAATTCTCTGTGGCCTGTGGGCATCTTCCACAGACAAATGGTGATGAATTGGGGTGGGAACAATTCTAGAAAAGGCTCTTCCACCCACCCAACCCAACCCAACCCAACCACAGGGATACTCGCACAACACCAACAAGTAAATCTTTGTATTTTGGCCTTGATTTTCTTTTGATTCATCTTCATCTCTTAAAAACCCCCTGAAACTGGGATAAAAATAGTGAAATTGAACAAGGACATCTAAGACCCCACCATTTTGCTGGGATTGGAGGAATTTGGGCTTTGGGGTAATATTTGGGAGGATTTGGGGTGGGGGGGGTTCTCCATTGCTTTTCATCCCAGGAGCCAAGAGGGATCACCTCAAAATGACTCAATCCCAACTGAAAGTGGCTCAAGCCCATCCCAAAATGGGGTTTGGAGGGGGAGGATGGGTGGGGTGGAGTCTGGAATTCGACAGCCAAGGCTTGAGCATGGTTAGCCTGTGGGAGACCCGTTCCTGATGGGCTTTTGAAATATCTACCATTTCTGAAGGGATTTGGGGTTATTCCCAATTCCTGAGGGGTTTTGGGGTGCCCCCCAATCCTGAGGGGGGAGGGAACTGGAAACAGGGAGACGTGTGGTGCCAGCACTTGAAATGGGTCCCCATAGAGAGCGACCCTGGGGGCCTGTTTAGGGGAGGATCCTGCTCCTTTCTGCCAATTTTGGGGGTTATAAACGGCTTTGGGGGATTTCCCGTGAATTTTGGGTGGCTGAGGTCAGCCCTCCCAATTTGGGAGGGCGAGATGACCCTGCACTCATTTTGGGAGGGGGAGGTTCCCCCATTTTCTTGAAGATCCTGCTGCTTTCCTCCAGTCTGGGGGGTTATAAAGGGCTCTTGGATTTCCCCTCCATCATTTTGGGGGGGTTGAGGCGACCCCGTGGCTGCAACGATGGCTGGGGCGGGGTAATAGCCTCCAGTTTCGGGGGGTTGGAAGCGGCTCGTGGGGGTCCCAGGTTTGATGGAAATCCCACCTGGAGCACTAAACCAGTGCTCAGCCAATCAGAGTTCACGACGCTGATGACTCATCGGTTGCCAGGCAGGCCCTGAGGTGGCGCTAAGGACCGGGGGGGATGACGAGAAAGGAGAGGAAGGGGAAAAGGAGGGATAGGGGAGTGGGACCACTAAACTTAGTGCAAAGGGGTGGGCTGGGGACTTGGTGATGATGGGACAAGGGTGGGAGAGGGGAGAAAATTGGAGTGGGACCCCTAAACGGAGCTGGAGGGGGGTGGGAGCCCCAAATTTGCCATCGTGGCAAGAGATTGATCTCCTGTGGGAAGAGCTTTGGCCAGAGAACAAACCTGATTTCCCACCACAGGATCCATCTTGGGGTGATGTCCTGTGTGTGCCCAAGCTTTGCCCAGAGGTCCCATCTCCCAGGAGAGAGACCCTGCGTGGGCCCTCACTGCAGGACAAGCTTTGGGAGAAGCTCCAGCCTCAGGCCCCAGTGAATGCACAGTGGGGAGACCCTCGAGATGGTAAAAAAGGGTTTACCATGAGCCCAAAGCTCAGGGAACACCTGTAGGACCCACTTGGAGAGGGGTCCCTGTAAGTTCTCTGGCTGCAGGAAGAGCCACAAGGAGCCGAGGTCCCACCAGAACCACCATCTGAAGCAGAAAGTGGTGACAACTCTCCAGCCCGTGAGCACCTGGGGGTCTCCAGTTCAATGCCCCAAAGCCCAGAAAGGGGCTCACAGAACCCCTCCTGCTGCCTCCAAAATCCCTTGAGGTCACCCATCCATCTCTGCATTCCCCCCTTCAAGATCTCCAGGCTCATGAGATGACTCCAATGGGGGGAAAAGTCCCAACCCAGAGAGGCCTCAAACCCCACGTTTTTATCTCCACCCACCTTTTTTCCCTCTTTTTCCTCTTCCCACGTTCCCCTCCAGCAGGTGGAAGCAGCCAAGAGCCCAGCACCGCCTCATCCCAACGTGCCCCAGCTCTGTCTCTGTTCCTCCTGCAGGATGGGATGAGTTTGAGGTGAAGGGGGGACCAATGGTGGGAGCTGCTCCTGTGGGGGGAGAAGGAGGAGGGATGAAGAAGGAACAAGAGAAGAGATGGAGGGAGTGTGAAAGGAGGTGGAATTGAGGAGAAGGGGAAGGAGGAGGGATTGGAGCAAGAGGAAGAGGAGGAGGAAGAGGAGCAAGTGTACCCCAGTATGGCCAAGGAGGCACTGCTGGTCCCCATACACGGGTTAGCTGGGTGAGGGAACCCAGGTGTGACAACAGCTGGCACCAGGTGGCACTTGGGCTCTGAGGACAGGGCTGGGAAGGAGCTGCACTGGCCCACGGATTGACCATCTACATTCCATGGGAGCCCTGGAACACCTGGAGGAGCCAGAGAGCTGCCAGGCCCAGAACCAAACATTCCCCACCTTCTGGGTGGTGTCAGCACCGTGGAGGTGTCGGGGCTGCTCCAAAGGGATCCCCACACGCTCCCTGATGGGCAAAAGGTGCCCAAGAGCAGCTGAAAGGGATCCACGGGGAGGGGCTGTGCTGGAAGGGGCTGGATCAGGCTGATTGCAGCCAGTTTGGGGCATGGGCATCTCCATGGCAACTGCCAGGGCTGTGGGATGTGGGGCCTCAGGGTGCCCAGGGGCCACCGGGACACTGAGGGGCCTCCTGGAACTGAGGGGACATTGTGACACTGAGGGGCCTCCTGGAACTGAGGGGACATTGTGACACTGAGGGGCCTCAGGGAACCGAGGGGACATGAGTGAAAGGACTCCAGGAGATGCCTGGGATGAGTCTCAGGAGCATTCAGTAGGATACAATTTACCATAAAGCACTTCCTAATAAAGAATGTTTGCCTCTAAAACTCCCAAAGTGAGCCTTAGGGGTTTCTTTTAGAGGCTGATTTTAGGGCAACAAAGCTTCAGGATAACCCTCCGTGGGGACAGGAAAAAAACATCTTGGGTAACTGCCCTGGAGGAGTCTGGAGCTGATACACAGGATTTCAGATACTGAAATCAGAGCTAAAGGCTCCAGGAGAAGCCTGGGAGGAGTCTCAGATAGATCCTGGAAGATCCAGGAACTAGAGAAAGCAAAAAATCGTCCCTGGAACCATCCCTGGAGCAGGGGGTTGCTTCCTGGGATTTCAGGTCCCCAAATCAGAGATAAAGACTCCAGGCAATGTTTGAGAAAGGTCCAGCTTCTACCCAGGATATCAATTGTCTGAATCAGCAGATGAAAAGACTCCGAGAGGTGTCAGGAGGAGTTTCATCTCAGAATAGAGAGCTAATTCCAAACAAGAAAAAACACATTGGGAAGCTTCCCTGGAAGAATCTGGGGCTGCTTTCTGGGAACTCAGGACACACCTGAGAGGAGTCTCAAGTGGATTCCAGAGCAAAAATTTACCTTCAAAGGAAAAAAAAACGCATTGGAAACCTTCCTTGGAAGATTCTGGGCCCACGGTGAGTAACCCAGGGCCCAAAATCAGAGATCAAAAGACTCCAGGAGAATCCTAGGAGGACTCTCAGGTAGATCCCGAAAGATTTGGGATGCGCAGAAAAAAAAGAAAAATCATTTCAGGTAACTCTGGTAACCTTGGAAGAGCCTGGAGCTGCTCCCTGGGATCTTGGCTCCCTCAAGGAGTGAAAAGACCCCAGGAGATGCCTGGGATGAGTCTCAGGAGCATTCAGTAGGATAGAATTTACCATAAAAGCAAAATATCATCTCAAGCAACTTCCAGGGGAGAGTCGGGGGGTGTCACAGGACAGTGGATCTATAGGTCTCTGTAATGAGTAGTAGTGGTTTAATTTACTCATCAAATTAGTAATAGTAGCTTACTCATTAAACTGTAGTGCATGTTATATTCTTATATACATATATATGTCATTATATTTACTGTTCTGTTACGGGTAAGAAACTGTAAGTTGTAGAATGGTTCATTAATCTATCAGCATTGTAAGCTGAAAAGCATGGAGTTTGCAGTACTAAAGCTAGAAAGACAAACCATTGTGCCTTGTTAAATAAATATTTTTGTATCTTATTATTCTAAAAAGCTTATTGTCTCACAGCACGCATAAAGTAACGAAAGAAAGGACAAGGATTGAAAAGTCAGGAACTGAAACGATACAGAATATCCAAGACGGACATGTGGAGATGCCTGCACGCTAGACCTCAAGGTCTAGGGACTGAGTGAAACTACGGGAGGAGAAAGCACCTGGCAACTGAAGCGAGAATGCAGAGAAGCCAT
>NW_020957345.1:25297-28394 GCF_003031625.1 Empidonax traillii | reverse complement strand
TCTCCCTCTCCCCCCCCCGCGGCTGCGAAGACCCTGCTGTGTGTCCCCCCCTCAGCCGGCGACCACGGCGACAATTCCCACCCGGGGGCCACCCCAGAGACCCTTCTGGTGGCCACGACCACGCCGGACCCCCTCCCGCGGCGTGACTCGCCGAAACGAACCCCAAAACTCACCAGGAGCGTTGCAGCAGGGGTGTTTATTCACGGGTGATCCCTCCGGTCACGCACACCCACTGCCTTTGTTCAGCTCTTTCCGTGCAGTGTAACGTTACATTTACACACACATTAGTTGTGTTACCTATGCATTAGCTGTGTCAGCAAATTCCAGGCGAGTGGGAGGGGGAATCGTTAACATCCACCACTCCTGTAACTGCGCCTTGGAACTCCCCCCTTGGGGTTTTCTTTCGGGGGTGTCTTTTGGGTGAAGAAAGAAATCTTCCTCGGCTTGAACTTTCTGCCTTTGCTGGGAACTGCTGAGTCGGCACTGTCCGCTTAGCTCAAAACTGGTGTCTTCTTCAGGAGCTTCTCTTTATCAGCTTTCAAGCTCTCTTTCTCGCGAGCTTCAAAGCCCCTTATCCAAACTCTAAGGTTTTCTGTTCCCGCTAAAGTCTTCACTCTAAAATTAACTATATCCCGCCTGTGAGTCAGCATGAGCAAGCAAGGCCCTATCCCGATTCCACCTAAAAAATTAGCTAGTACGCAGCTAAGGCCACAACCTTGTGTTATTGCTTGATATTTTTATATTTTTCATCGCCCTTTTATCGAGCGCCGGGGGCCGTTCCCGGCCGGGCCCCTCAGCCCGAGCGGCCGCAGCTCCGCTGGGCGGCGCCCCCCGCGCTGCTCTGAGGGGCCCTCAGGGCTTCCCGCCCTTTTTATCCCCGTTCCCCTCAGCGGCCCCCCCCGGGGAAAGGGGCTGCCCGCCCGCCCGTCCCCTTTTCCTCCGAGGCCATGGAGAAAGACAAGCAGTTTAAGCTGTTCGTGCCGCCGCGTCTGAGCTCTGGGCAGCTGCCTGCGGTCAGAAGCCAGGTGGGCGCTCGGCTGTGTCGGGGCTGTGGGGTTTGTGCTGCTCTCTGGAGGCCGTGGCTGAGGAGGGGGCGGTGGGAGAGCGCAGGGGACCCTCCCCGGAGACACGGGGACGGTGCTCTGTGCGGGGAGTCCCCCAGCAGAGCCCTGAATTGGAGCAAACACACGCACAAATACACACACACGTGTTGGGAAAGCCCGTGCGCTAAACTCAATATTATATATAGGCAGCTAAGATTGGTGCTAGGGGAAAACATCTTCAGTTTCTATTTCAAAACTCTTGCTGTTGTTTGCTATCAAAACTGAAGGGAATCACCTTCTTGGGCATCTGCTCTGAACTGTAGCGGTACATCACTGGTGATAAATCCACGTTTGACGTGAGTAATTCAGCACAGTGAGTGAGCAGTGCCTCCACTCGGGTGCTCACGGGGGCTTTGGTGTTTTGCTCTCGCCAGATCGAGGGCGCAGTGAAAATGTTTAGTTACCACACTGAATTATGTGAATTCAACGAGTTGTTTCTTTCATGTCGAGGCTCCTTTCGAAATCTGTTTAGATTCAAATGGGATGCTCTAACAGGAGATGCGTTTCTGTTCCTAAAAACCTTGTAAAAGGACATTTTCGTGCTAGAACGTAATCACGTGTGGTTTAGAGCTGCCCTGGGAAGTAAAGCAAAAAACAAATATCAGCTACTGACCTTCAAAGAAATAATTTTGCTTCCTGAGTCCTGTACCATGCACCCGTGCACTGACAGGCAAGAGCTGCTGAGGGCTCTGCATCAAAAGCTTGGCCTTTGGCCTCAGCCTATAAAGCAAACTACAGCAGACCAACAGTTTGATAACCCACTGTGAATTAAGAAGCAAGCGAGTTCCAGAGGCATTTACCAACACCTTGGGCTTTGAAAACTGTAGTCACTTGCTTCCTTAATGAAAAATTCTGTTTCCACGTTAGCTGTACTTTTCTTTTCTTCTGGATTTTATAATCCTTCTTTGCAAACCTACCCGTAAGAAGCTCGTTTTAAAATTTGTGCAGGGTTTTAACAAATGCCCAGGGGACGATTTTAAGTTGCCATTCCGTACCCTGAACCGTGGGGAAATCACAGATCCAGGTAAGACTAAAAGAAGCATTTACCTTGCACCTTCTTTCATTTTTTTTAATGTTGTCGAGTTTTAATATTCATGAGTAGCCTCAACAGTTTCCCAGCTGTAATGCTGTTAAATACAGTTTCACTGGCACTTTTTTTTAGAAATGCATTGATCAGAATCTTTTCCTGTTTCAGCTACACTGTCACAGCAAGTAAAACTTTGCTCTGAAGTAGATGAAGAGGTCAGCTAAGTATCAGCTCTGCATATCTTAACTTCTTGGGGCCTCTTAATTTGTTCCCAGGCAGTGCCGAAAACAATATTCAGTAGATCATTTAGGACTAAAGGAAATAGTCAGAAGGGAATAATCATGTTCTGTCTCTTATTTAAAAGTGAATCACTTAAAGGAGATATTTGTGATTTAGTGAAAAGCCTGGAGACAAAATTAAGGTGATTCCAAGTTTGTTTATTAATTTTAGTTTGGTTTTTTTAAGTGTCTGGGAAGTCTGGGAGTTTTAATCAGACTTAAACACTTAGATATCTTTGTGGAAGTGGTTCTGAACAGTCTGTTGAAAGGCAGAAGGACTGAAGTCAGAGTATCCTTTGGAAAACTGAAGTAGATTATCCCAGTGGTCTGGTCTGGGTTTATTTTATCAGTAAAACAATGAATTTAGTGGTTTTCTCAAGCACTGGATTCTTTTCATAGCATCTTTACCAGCATTTTACTGCTTTAGTAAAGTTTCTTCGCAGTCTGAAGGCAGCTGGGGGTTTTTCACTTGTGTTTGTGTCTCCTGCTTTCTCTGTAATGTGTGTTGTTACAGACACAGTGGATGCCCAAAGATTTAAACTTTGGCTCCTGATTGTCTGTGTCACCATCTGTGGAAAAAAAAATTACTCCCTTCTAAGAGATAAATATGTTATCTGCAACATTATTAATTAAATAGCATTTGAGATTAAACTGTGGAACCTGTTTTAATAGAATATAGAAACAATGAA
>NW_020957345.1:12067-22076 GCF_003031625.1 Empidonax traillii | reverse complement strand
GAACTTTATTTTTGAAATAGCCACTCAAAGCCCAAGGTTTCTCTGCGAAGAATCTGCAGATCACTACTTATTTTATGTAGTTGGTATTTAACTGATAATGCCCTAGTGTTGAGCTGCAGGAACTTCATTAAATACTTGTTTTATATAGGTTACTATGTGCCTGTTTAATCTTTACATGGGTGTTCCTGGTAGTTTCCTGTAAGAAACACGGAATAATGGACCAATTCTGTGGAATGCTGGCAGGAAAAAAATCAAGCATTGTGTCAACAATTGCTCTTTAGGAAGCAAACTGTACAATGGCAAGCAATCTTAAGCTGGAAAATTGCATTGAACTTGGAGTATCTTTCAGCTAGAATGTTAACTATGGATGTATCTGTATCTCCAAAGTAAAAGAAGAAGCAGAAAAAATGGACAAGTTCAAAAGAGAATGCAAGCTGGAAGTCAGCCAGAAGGCAGAGCAGGTTTGCTCACTTTTACAATCTAATATTAACAGCTTTATTCATGAATAAAGGGGCAGTGCAAGGCCTGAGGAGTTCCTGGGCATTGCTAAAAAAAACCCAAAAATAACAGCTGGAGCTGCACCTCGGTCACATCCTGCTGAATGATGTTCCAGTCCCTTTGGCTGATTAGAATTTATGGTTTGATTTTGGAGAACTTTTTCATTCGTGGCTTGAGGGATATTTGGCGAAGACCAAGCACCTTCCCCGTACTGGAGTCACAGCAGGTCTGCTCGTCGCTCCTGGGGCACAAATGGAAGTGGCACTCTCTTCTTTTTCTAGAATTCCTCATGATATCATTTTAATTTTGCCAGATTTCAGCTCTTATCACCCAGAGTGATGAAAAAGATGATGTGATAAGAGACATCCAGGCTCAGCTGCAGGAATCACAAAATCAGATTGCTGGCTTAATAGAAGAAAAAAGTAAGAGTTTCCCCTGCTGTGGTAATCTGTGATTGTTTGAGGAAGTGTGAGAAACAAGATCATGATAATTTCACTCTGTTATTAATCAGCAGCAGAATTTTGGGGCCTTGCAGGCCTTAGTTTTGTTTGGAACAGAAACTGCTGCTGTGGGATCAGAACTGGTTTTTAGGGCCAGTCAAGCAGTGAGGGCTTTTGAAGATTGCAAGGGGGAAAATACATTGCTTGGGTTTTGCACATTTACAGTCAGGCAGGTGCCACTGAGGAGGAAACTTTCTTTTCCAGAACTTGATTTTCGATATTTTTAAGCCATTTATTTTCAAAATATTTGTAGTATATGATGCCAGATGAGTGTGTGTCATTTTACGTTTTCAGCACCTTTTTTTAGTAAATACCCTATTTTTCCTAAATTTAAGCATTCATCTTTTTGCATTGAAGGAGAAATGTTCGAGGAATCCCAGGCCAATCAAGAACGTTTGAGGGCAGAGCTGGAGGAGGCCAAAACTTCATTGCAGAAGGCAGAGGTACAGCTTGCTGATGGTTCTCCAGCAGAAAGAGATTAAATGAGTGATTGCACAAATAATTACTGACACTTTAGGTGTGAAACAGCTGTAGCTCTTTGTTGCAAAGCACGTTTAGAGATTATATGATTTTTTGAAGGTTACTCAAAAGAGCTTAGAGAACGAATTCCAGACCACGGTGAAAACATTAATTCAGGTCACCGAAGAAAAGGAGGCACAGGAAGAAGAATGTAAAAAAACCAAGGCCTTGCATGCAGCCCTGACAGCAGAGTTTGAGGCTTCCATTGCCAGTTTGAAAAGCTCGCTGCAAAAAGAGCAAAATAGGTAAACTGAAAAGTTTTGAAGTTCAAAGAATGGTCTTGTAGGTTACAGTTTGTCGCAAAATCAAGAACAATCGGACGTGGAGCTGAAATTCAGAGGGTTTTTTTGTCACAGTTGTCCAAATGCAGAGGCTTTAATGGGATTTTTTTTCAGTTGTGCTGGTTGATACTGGTCTATTAAAAAAGTACATTTTCCCCCCCTCCTCATAATTCTGTCTTTAAGAAATACAGATTTCTGCATGTAAATATTTATTTACTTTTATGTCTGTTGTTCTGAAGTTGTGAAAGGGAAACTTGGTATGTGTTGCAGGCAGATAAACCATCTGCCTGTTGAAAGGCCAATGTTCTTGAGGTTCTTGTGAATAAGTAAGACTTGGTCTTATTGCCCTTCAAGTTTTGAATGAAGTGTTTTGTTTATACATTTGGGGATTTTTTTTAATTGCCTTTTTCTTAGATCAGAGAAATACGAAGACGAGTCGAAGCTGCTCGCCTTGGAGCTCAGAAATAAATCTGCTGAACTGGGTAAGAGTTGTAGAAAGGCAGGAAATGCTTTTTTTCTGCTGTTTTCTGGCAATGGACTGTCTCTGTTGCTTGGAGAAATGATTTTACACAGGAATACTTCCATTTATTTTTACTCACCTGCCTCCTTCTCCTTCGGTGGTCACTAACTGGGAACAGCCAAACCACAGTAGTAAGACCAGGCTCTGAATTTTACATCAGATAAATGATTAGTTCCTCTTTATATATATATTTACTAGTGTCTTTCTTAATCATTTTTCTGCATTTAGATTAAGTCATAAGTTAGCTTTGCAGTTTATGACCTTAGTCCAACAAGTTTTGAAAATTGGGCGTTGCAAAGGGATAATTGTTTTCTGTTGCCTGCTAAATGTGAAAAACTCTTCCTGTTCCACTAATTTTGCATTGCATGTGCTGTAGAAGAGATGACCAAGCTAAAATGTGACAAAGAAATGCAACTTGAAGAGCTGTCAGAAACGCTGGTAAATGTTCATTTTATTTGTCTCGTGGCATTTACTTCTCACATGAAATTTCTCTTGCTTTATAAGTATCTTAAGTGCCATGTCTAAACACTGTTTATTCTGCCTTAATGTTTCTGGTAAACACACAATTTCAGTGGTTCCTTTGAAGGACTTGATTCTTTCCACTGATTTTCTTGTCCCGTTTCTGCTTTGTTTTGGTTTTCCTCGTTAAGGTTTCCAGTTATTTCCTTCTCCATTCACACCTATTGAAATGCCACTCCCTCTGGACATAGAGATTTCCCAATTTTTGTCTCACTTTTTAGGGAGGTCATTGGGTAAAATGTCAGTGTGAAACCAGGTGTGCATTTTACCACTGTCAGTTTGTTCTTTACAACCTGTGCATTGAATTTTCTGATGTTCTGAACCAGGGGAAAATGGAAGGACGTCTGCTGAAGAAGGAGGATCTGGAGGCTGCTGTGGAAAGTTTGCAGAAGAGAGAAGAAGAAACAAAAAATCTTCTCCAGATGAGAGAGGTCTGGTGAAAGGGCAGTAGTTACATGTTTTCATAAATAATTAAGTTACATGTTATAATTTAAGTACAAGAACATCAGAAAGGGCATCGAGTCAGGGCAGTGCCCACCCTGAGCTGCTCTGCTGGTGGCAGTGGCAGCAGGAGATGTCCTGGAGGAGCCTCTGCTCCCTTTCCACAGGATCTGTATCAGGGATAAGGACACATCCCTGCCAGTTGCTTTTCTCTCACATACAACTGGAATTCTGGGGTTTATTTTTAGTCTTTTTTTTGTTCAGGTGAACACAGAAGCTGATGATGTCTGAAGTGAGTGCCTTTATTTAAAATCATGTCCAAGAAAACTGATTTAGTCAGTAATTTTGCAGCTGGTTAATTAGACTCACATCAGAATTCACTGTCTCACTCCACCAGAGAGATGTGAAGATGTGGTGTGGATAATGTGTGGTGAAATCTCCCTGCTCTCAGATCACCTCACAACTTTCATAAATTGTAGGGGTTTTTTTTGGTGTAAACTCAAAACTCTTCTTTTTGCAGAACGAAATCCACGATTTGAAAGTCCAGCTGACCGGGACAGCTGAAAAGGAGCGAGATTATTTGAACCAGCTTTCCACTCTGAAAACAGACCTTGAACAAGAGATGTAGGACCATTTCTGAAAACATAATATTCAATTTTTTTGTGTGTGTTTTGCACAGAAGTTATTTTACCACACAGTGAATGATCTGTGATTGTTTTCTAATGACAATTTTGAATGACACAGCGGTACATTCATTATGTACTTGTATTTATGAATTACATTTTCTCTATTTCCACATCTCTGTGACCTGGTTGTGTTCACATGAAGAGAAAGCTCCTGAATTTATTGTTAGTCCTGCTTTGATCTACATCATCTTCACCAGCCATTATATTTATGTAAAAGTTGGCTCTATTTACATAGAAATTTTCTTTCCTTCTTCTGTTGCCTTTTTGCATCACTGTGGCTTTGCTGCAAACCTTAAATTTCTAGATAAAGGCCTGAAGTAACCCTTGATAATGGACGAATTTAACTTCAAAGGGAATTTCAAAATGCATATTCTTATTTCTCTTGGCTGTTTGTTTTAAATTAGGTTAAAGAACGAACAGCTGACAGCGTGCATCAATCAGCTTTCACTGGAGAAAGAACAAATAGCACAAGAGAAAAGCAGTGTGGCTGCAGAACTCAGGGACCTGCAAGAAAGTCACAAGGCAAGTTGGAGACTTCCACCTGGTTTTAGGTGACAACACTCCATTTAAAGTACAAATCAGACAGTAAACTGCAACATGTTATGGTTCTGTAGAGTATCTGAACTATTTTTTGTGTCTGAAATACAAGTTACCCCTGTGAATGAGCCAGGTCAACATGCTTTGGGTGCCTTTTTAAGATGTCACCCTGAATTTACACGAGTCTTTATTTAGGAGAGTAAGAAGAAAGAAGAAAATGCAAAGCAGTTGGTTGAAAACCTAGAGGAGGCAAATGGCCAGCTGAGGCAAGTGAGAGCAGATCTTAATATCTGATATTATTAAAGGAATTTTAGACTCAATTCTGTCATAGTTACTCTGAGGGTTAGGATGTATTTTCCTTAGGTGAGGGGAACGTTTTTCCATACCTTACAAAAAGTATGGACAGGTCACACATTAACTCACCAGACACTTTGCTTCTTTTTAAAAACATTGTCATTGAACAGCTCATGAAATTCCCATCAATATCAGCAGCTCTTTTTAGAAAATAAAATCTGTCTTTAATGAAAAGAAGTTCGATTTCTTAATAAAGATTTAGCAGCAAAGAGCTCCTTAGGAAATCTGAAATGTTTATTGATATTTGTTCCTTTGGCCTTCAGGAACGAAGTGGAGTCTCTGAAGGAGAAAATGGCCAAGGCAGGGGAAGAGATCGAGAGTAAACTGGATGAGAGAGATGAGAACGTGCGTGCCCCACGTGGGAACAGCCACCACCACCCGTGGGAGAGGGAAAATGCTCGGGGGGGTTTCTCTCTGCCAAGGCCTGCCCCGGGCTGGGATCTCTGCTGGGCTGCTCCAGATGACTCAACAGGCTCAGCACTTTTTTGTTTTAAAGGACAGGAACCTTCCCTGGGGGGGTTCCCTCTTTGCTGGGAGGCTGAAAGTTGGAGATTTGTTGGGTTTCCAGGCAAACAGGGAACCTCCTCTCCTTTATTTCCACATCCCCGCCGAGCCATGGGTGGGATCTGGATTAGCTTTCAATATATAATGGGAGTTCCAGCTTAAACAGATTCCAGTATTTTTTACTTTCTTGCCCCAGTTTCAAAGCACACCTGGTTTTTTCAGCATTAGGGATTTCAGAATTTCAATGTAAAAACCAAAAATTTACTATTGTAACCCCAGTTACTGTTGAAAATGGAATTTCCAGAAAGGCAGAGCAGTTGAAGATTGTAGGAAATAACGAGGAAAACTCATTTTTTTCATGGATTGTAGGGAACTCGACACAAGATTGGTTTTTAAACTGGGAAGCTCCTATTTTTTTCCCCTTCTTTTTTGTCTTTAAACTGGTGCAAATGCATGACAGTAACCTCTGGCACAGGAAGGCACTGGCAGGACTCATTCACTCGTGTTTGAAATCTCTTTCAGGTGAATAATTTAAAGAAACTGGTGGAAAATAAAACCAAATGCATTGAGGAGTTGCAGCAGGAGGTGTGTACAGTTTTTAAAAGTCGCAAACACAGAAGAGATGGTATTTTGTGGGGACTTTTCAACGGGTTTTGTCTGCTGTGAAATCTTCAGACACACCTATGTAGTTGATAATTTCCTTTCTTATCCTGACTCTGAGCAGATTAAGGAGTCACCTTTGAAATTTCTTGATTTGTGAAATTATCCTTCATTTAAAAATAGCATTTACAGAAATAATACCTATAATAAACACTTTTTTTCCATTTAATATATGGTATTATTTATGGACCTGTAATAAAGCCCTATCACAGTTACCATTAGTAGAAAAGAACTGGCAGCAGCACAAGTTGTTCATAACTTCACTGCAAGAAAACAGAACTTTCATTTTTTTGTCAGCAGCCCCTTAGTTTGAATTCCCATGCCCAGGAGGAGCCTTTCCCAAGGCCTTGAAGGAACAGGATTATCCCAGGAATTACTGGAGCATTCCTTTGGTTTTGAGAATTTTTCCAGGACCTGAACTGCACAACAGAGAGTTGTTTGCTGGCTGAAAGCTGGAGTTTATTTAAGATTCTCACCATTACACAATTTTATCCACTTTTTAAAGTGCAGTGGTTTTGTTTTGCTTTATTTCAACAGAATAAGGGGCTGAAAAAGAAAATAACTGCAGAAAGCAAGAAAAGCAGCATTTATGAAGGAAAGGTATGTTCAAATAACATCATGTAGAAGATGAGGTGAGTGTTTTGAGTCCCGGGGGAAATAATGATGACATTTTTTAAATACATTCTGGAGTGATTTATGGATCTGGGATACAGATTTGGCAGGAATGGGCCCATAATTTTTGGAAGGCATTTCTGTTTTTAATCACTGAGCTCTGACTGGGCTATGAGACATTTAAAAATGTATCAGTCCCTTTCTTGTTTTGGTTGATAATGTACTGAAGAGTATTCAGTAATCCCACTGAAATAGAAAAGAATTAAATTAAAATTAAGAGAAACACATACATTATTTGGGTGCCACGCTTCAAGAAAGAAGTGGACTTTTTTGAGGAGATTCTCCTGAAAAACTTGAAAAACTGCAATCAAAATGCACACTCCGTGCAACTGGGAAAATCTGAGATAGATTTACAAAGGAGGGAATAAAATCTCCAATCTACATTTTTTTTCCAAGGAAGACGCAGCATTTTGGGGGGGGGGGTGCTTAGGGTTGTCTTTCCCCTTGTGGCTCTTGCCATTCTTTCTGTGAGCATTTTCTAACTCACTTCAGGCCAAAGTTTAATTCTTTAGGAAAAAAAAAGCTGAACTTTAAATAGGAAACAGTTCAATCACATACCTGAAAAGTAACAGAGTGTTTCTGCTCAAAAATCAGAGGTAAAAAAAAAAAAAAATCATTGGCATATTAATTATTGAACAAATAACAACAATTCTGCACTCTCAAAAGGTGAATAAATTGCAGTTAGAGCTGGAAAACAAGAACAAGCAACATAAGGAAACAGTTGACAGCTACCAAAAGGAGATCGAAACAAAAAAAGTAAATGAAAACAAACTTCACGAAGAGGTGAGAGATCCTAATTTTTTCCTGCAATTTGAATTTTTTTGGGGGGATGCACGATGGTTTCGTGGAGCTTTACTGGCCAGCTTCTTAAAGGCAAATGAAGCCTGAATGAAACTGTAATTACTTTGCACCCACGGAGCAGGGGGAAGAAGAAATGATTTTTAAAAACCACATCTTACTGCTAATTGTTAGTGAATTAAAATGAAATTTATGACTGACAGGTAGAAAAGTTGAAGTTGCTTTATGATGAGGCAACGATGATCCAGAGAGAAACTGATATCAGGTGTCAGCACAGGATAAAGGAAATGGTGGCACTGATGGAAAAACACAAGGTGAGAGATTTTTACTGATTGCTGTGATTTGTCATCTGTGATGCCATGAGGAGCAAGAACCTTTCAAAACCAGCATTTTGTGAGTTAGAAAGTGCAACTTCATAAAAAAAGACCAGAATCTAGGAAGGTGGAGTCGAACACGTGCTTAGCTTTAGCTTTTCATCATCTGAAAATAAATTCATCTTCACATTTTGAAAACCTGCCTCTGGGCAGACAAATTCCATTTATCTAAAGTTCTAGGATTTTCTTTTTTTCTCTATCCATAATTGTAACATTTAGTCCCATATTTTCGAGTGTGTTGTTGGTTTGGGGGTTTGTTTGTTTTTTTAACAGCATGAATATGACAAAATGGTTGAAGAGAAAGATGCAGAGTTAAAACTGTGTAAACTGAAGCAGCAGGAGCAGTTGTCATCAGAAAGATCACTGGTAAGGAGCGCTTTTCAACCCTGAATAATGCAGTGGAGGGGCCGGTGCCATCCAAGTGTAATACAATAAATACCATATTTTACTTTTCCTATTTAATACTTCAGTGTCTGCTTTAGTGGGACTGAACAGTAAGGATCAACCCCCTCATTTCTGCTTGCTTTTATTTTCTTAGACATCTTATTATGTACATTAAAAAACCCAAGCATTTCTAAAAATAGGTTGGAAGTAGCAGTTGGTTTCTGTCTACTTCTCCAGAAAATAAACATGCATCGTGTTGTGACCTCAGTGCCTGAGAAACTTTAGTATCAAAGAGTTGGATAAAGTGTTTTAACTTCTTACCTTGAACCCTTCTGGTTCTTACAGTACTTCAGGTTTTTATTTAAAACAAACTAAACCAGAAGTTCCACCACAGGGTTGCAAAGTAAATGGATTTTCCCTTTGTTTCTAAGGAGTGCCCCTGTTAATTCCTGTCTCATGTTGACCTGTTTTCTTCCTTCCCTGCCCTTTATCTATCTCCCTGTTTACAGGAGAGTGAACTGTCACGTTTGAAGAGTGAACTGTCAGGCCTTAAGGAACAGCTGAGAGCAGAAACTGAGGAAAAGGTGTTATTTCTTTTAATAACTGCAGCAATGTGGGGGTGACAGGTTTGACCTGGGCTTCTGCAGTGGGAGAAGTTGGAGAAGAAATAAAACCATTAATAGAAAAATTACTTTTAAATGCTGGCCAGATGTTTGTATGATCTTTGTAGCAGTGTGTGAGAGTGGACTGTGCTCTGTGATTACACCAAGAAGATTTTTAACAGCTGAATTCCAATCAAATATTTACTTCCCATCCCATAACTCTTTCTAGGGGAATCTTAGGAATGGACACACCCAAAATAGGGTTCCTGAAGCTGAAATGGAGCACGAGGTAACTTTGACCAAAGAAATAATTGTAGAATTTGCTCATATTTGTACATATGGAATCCAACTGAAGTTCTGTGATCATTTATGCACACTCAACAAAAGCCATTGAAATGGTTTTAGCTTAAACCTTTTTTAATTTTAGAAAATACAGACTTTTTTTCCCGAGTCTCAAATTCCTCCTTTAGATTTGGACAGTGAATCTGCTGGTGTAAAAGATAAAAAATCTCCTTCTTATGGAAAGACTCTTTGAAGTAAAAACAATCATCTTGTCAATGCCAATGCCTCTCTGACAGAACTCTCCTGCAGTTTTGTTTCCATCTCCTCAGGTGTTTGTTGTAGCCCACAGGTGGTGCCTGCAGTTCCCACCACCCTGAATTTCTGCAGATGAGCCCCAAGGACTGAGACCCCACCTGCCAGAAACCTCAGTTCTTCCAAAGCCTCCTGGCCATTCCCCTTGCTCAGCAACCAAAAAAAGGGCATTTTCCCTCTCCACCCCCTTTTTTGGGGTCTTTGTTCACCTCTGGGATGGAAAGATAATAATTCCACAGCACCTCCCAGGGGTCTTCTTGGACAGCTCAGACCACAAATGGGTTCAGAGTTTGGCTTTAGAGTCTGTTCTTACCCCTGACAACAGAACTGAAAATATCAACGTTTTCCTCCCCAGACATTTGTTATAAAGACTCCTTCAGCACAGAACCTGCAGGGTGGGAGAAGCACAAATGTGCCTGCAGAGCAGAGCACCAGGAAGAAGCAGAAGGTGCTGCTGCAGCTGGACACTCACTCGGACAGCTCCGAGCACAGCGACCTCCTGGTGAGAGGGAGAGCCCCAGCCCTGCCCTGAGCAGCTCTCTGGGCACACTGCTGAGAGTGGGGAC
>NW_020957345.1:10679-12046 GCF_003031625.1 Empidonax traillii | reverse complement strand
CACACACCTCACTCTCGTCTGCATTTTCGTTTAATTGGAATTGTGTTTGTGTGTACAAATTTGTATTTACATGCCTGTTACATTAAACTGTTCAGGCTTCATAGGAACATCTTCACTATTATTTTTTTGTTCATACTTAAATATTCCTGGAGGAGGAAGGGAGAAGTCTTTTTTAATATACTGTCACTAAATAACTTTTTTTCATTTTTTTCCTTTTTAATTTCAGAGCATGGTCTCAGAAGAGAAAATGTTTAAGAAGCTGTACAAGGATTATCCCCAAACTTCACAGTTACATTCCACAGCCCCGAAAAAGGTACATCAGCTTTTCCTCAGATTAAACCAAACAGTCTGTTTGTGCTCATGGAATCTGCTTGAAGTTCCATGACAGTTTATGTACACTCACCAAAAGACACGGAGCTGCTTTTAACTTCAACCTTTTGTCATTTTAGAAAACACAAACTTTACTTTCCCTGGAATCCTGAACGACATTTAGAACTGTGACTCTGTTAATGTAATCAGTGAGAAGTCTCTAAGTGCAATTCCTGTGGGAGTCAACCCATGGAAAAGATAAAATGCCCACTTCAGTGTGTGCAGGAAGCCCCTTGGGCAGTCCAGCTTGGAAGCGTTGTGACCCCTGACAGTGAATTGTTCTTGTGGCATTTTTCTGTCTGTGCTTCTTACTTCTCTGGGGATGTTTATTTATTTTTGTGGTGGGATAAGCAGGGGTTTAAAAGGGTGATTCCATTCCACTGGGATATTAGAGAGCAGTTTGTGGAAGGGCTCCCAATGTGTGTCATTTTTCGTGCTCAGTTATCATTTATCAGTAACAATTCCTGTCCAAGAGAGATTGTGAATTTAATAATATCTCTGGAATTCTCTTACTCAGTCTTAAAAGTGTGTTTTTGTAAGAGCACTTTGTCTATGGAATAGAAAAAAGTCTTGTATAGCTGTAAAAATTATCAAAGTATCAAAGGGTTCCTGACTGCACAACTTTCACTACCATTTCCACATTGCCCTTTCTAAAACAGGATTGCAGTGGACCATTGCAGTGCTTCTCAGAAGTTTAACCTGGGATGAACAGACTCTTTGAAGTAAAAACAATCATCTTGTCAATGCCAATGCCTCTCTGACAGAACTCTCCTGCAGTTTTGTTTCCATCTCCTCAGGTGTTTGTTGTAGCCCACACGTGGTGCCTGCAGTTCCCACCACCCTGAATTTCTGCAGATGAGCCCCAAGGACTGAGACCCCACCTGCCAGAAACCTCAGTTCTTCCGCAGCCTCCTGGCCATTCCCCTTGCTCAGCAACCAAAAAAAGGGCATTTTCCCTCTCCACCCCCTTTTTTTGGGTCTTTGTTCACCTCTGGGAT
>NW_020957345.1:8544-8648 GCF_003031625.1 Empidonax traillii | reverse complement strand
CTCAGCTGAAACCAAACAGTTGATCAAATTCTTCCCAGAAACCACTGGTGGCTTTACTTTCTTTCTTTCTTAGGCACCGACTCCCTCCAGTGGGAAATCTCCGG
>NW_020957345.1:3938-4982 GCF_003031625.1 Empidonax traillii | reverse complement strand
AGCGGGTCAGGGACTGACATCCCGAGTGTGATTTACCAATAAAACTGGCATGATGTAAATGGTGTGGGATAAGGGGTGGACACTGTCCTGGCCTTGGCTGAGAGACAGGGAATTTTCTTGCTGGTAGCTGGCACAGTGCTGTGGTTTGGGTTCGGTGGGGGACACCTCTATGGGCTGCCACAGACACGAGGAACAGCTTTAGGTTCCCCTGTCCTACACGTGGGCACCTTCTGCCATTTAAACTGGGCAAAGCGACGTCCCAGCAGCCTCCAAGAAGATGCCTGCAGATGCTTCCCT
Source organism: Empidonax traillii (assembly GCF_003031625.1). NCBI lineage: Eukaryota > Metazoa > Chordata > Aves > Passeriformes > Tyrannidae > Empidonax > Empidonax traillii. Next base: position 4,685 of record NW_020957345.1, on the reverse strand, counting down.
GTCTCCATGGATTGCTTCCCTGGAGCCTGCAGTTCCCAGCAGGAACCTTGGTCACCTCTGGCACCTCAGAAATAACCAAGTGTTTGTGTCCAGCACTTGGGTAACCGAGTGCTGTGAACTTTTGTCTTTGTTCATTGCCAGGGGAGCTGAGAGAGGAGCTCACCTGCAGATTCCTGTTTTGTGCCCACCTGAACTGGGGCAACGGGAATCCCACACCATGGGGGTTGTGGAGGGAGCTGAGTGTCCTTTTAGCCCCAGGACTGCAGAGCCACAAGGAGACACCTCTGCTGACTCAGCTGAGTCCCTTCCCTCAGTGCAGGGCAAGGAGATCCCTCCTGGGCACTGTCTGGGGTTCCTGTCTAAGGATGGGACACGAAAAGGTGAATCTCGGACTTTAATCAGAGTCTGTTTGGACCAACTCTGGGCCCAAGTTGCCACCCCCGGCCCTGCCGAGTTCCAGGAGGGTCCAGGGGGCAGGTGGGACGGTCCTGACATGGAGGGCACCGAGGCTGAAACATTGAGAGCTGGAGAGGCCTCGCTGCAAACGGCCCGGGGGGGGGGTCAGTGAGACTGAAATGCCCCAAGACCCCCCCTTGGAGAGGGGTCACCCCACGGGGACTGAAGCCCCCTGAGACCCCCGTGGAGCAGGGACCACCCAGAGGGGACCACACCCACGAGACACGACTCGGAGAGGGTCTGACCTTTAATATGACACAATGGGAGTACAAAATGAGGGTTCTCCCCACC
>NW_020957345.1:0-1463 GCF_003031625.1 Empidonax traillii | reverse complement strand
TCCCCAAGTTCCAGCCAGCACCCCTTAGAGACCCTCCAGTGGCCTCCTGGGGATCCCCAAGCACCCCCCAGGGACCCACCCCCCCATCAGGGGCATTCAGCGACCCTCAATGCACCCCCACACCCTTAGAGACCCCCCAGGATCCCCCCCAGACCCCATTAAAAATGACCCAAACCCGCTCAGAGATCCCCCAGACACCCCTTTAGGGTCTCCCACGTCCCCACAGGGGACTCTTTGAGGTCCCTCTCTGGACTCCCTTCCGAGTGTCCCAAACCTCCTCAGTGACCCCAAAAGTCATGCAGGGCTCCTGAGGGTCCTGCAGCCCCCCCAGCCCCCCCCACCTCGCCGTTCATGGCCCTCATGGCGTCGCTGGCGTGCTCAGGGTTGGTGAAGGTGACGAAGCCGAAGCCGCGCGAGCGTTGGGTCTCCCGGTCCTTCACCACCACCACTGTGGAGGGGTCAGGGGGGTCAGGGGGCTCGGGGACCCCCCCAAATCACCACTGAGGGGCAATGGGGGGAGTCAGGGAGGGATGGCACCCCCCCCCCCACCAAAATGGGGTCTCACAGGAGAAAGGGACACCCCAACCCCAAAGCTGATCCTACACATTAAGACCCAAAGCTGGGGTCCAAAGGGACGTGGTGACTCCCACCCAAGGATGGCCCCCCCCCAAAAACCTGGGGTGTCAAAAGCAGAGGGAACCTCCCCAGACCCCATTCTAAAGGTTACACCCAAAAATAGCCCCCCCCCCCACCTTGGGTGTCACCCCAAAGCCGAGGCCTCCAGTGGGGGAGTCACCCCTTCCAACATGTCCTCCCTCCCCACGCAGATTTTGGGGGCTCCTGGAGAGATGGGGAGGGGTCCCCAGAGAATGGAGGAAGAACCTCAGGGGATTCTGGGGCTCTGGGAAAGGATTTGATTATTCTCAGAAGGGTTTGGGGGGTATATGGTCCTAGAAGGGATTTTGGGGGGATCTCAGGAGCTTTTGTGGGGCAGTAGGTGGGGGTGCTGGGGAGGAGTTGAGGTATCTGTAATATTTGGGGTTCCCAGGAGGGGTTTGGGGCTCCCAAGGGGGTTTGGGGGTGCCCAGGGGAGGGTTGAGAGGTGCTGGGGGTTCCGGGGGGTCTCGGGGTGCCTCACCCTCGGCGATGGGCCCGAAGGAGCTGAAGTGCTGCTCCAGCCCCTGCTCGTCCGTGTCGTAGTTGAGGCCCCCCACAAAGAGCTTCCCCTCCTCGGCCGCCATGCGTGGGGGGCGGGGCCGGGAGTGATGTCATAGGGTGGGGCCCTGCCCCTCCGGCGACACTGCAACCTGGGCAGCGGGAGAGAGGTATGGCGTCATAGCCCTGCCCCCCCTCCCCCCCGCCCCGGGCTGCTGTGACATCACAGCCCGGGCAGGGAACTCCCCGGGGTCCCCCGCGGTGTCACAACCCTCAAAGCGACCCTGATGACGTCACAGCCCAGAGGG
>NW_020957344.1:33673-35173 GCF_003031625.1 Empidonax traillii | reverse complement strand
CTTTTTTTTTTTTTTTTTTTTTTTCTTTCACACAAATGGAAAGACAGATCTCTGTTTCTTTGGAGACAAAAAACTCCATATTCTATGAAGTACTTTTGCACCTTTATTAAGAGAGGAGGTAGAAACAATTTTCTTGATTTTATGAAGTTTTAATTGAGATGAAAATTCACTGCTGTGCATTTTCATAAAATGAAAATTAAAAAATAATATGTCTAGGCTTGTAACATTTTAATTCTTCTCTCTCTCATTATTAACATCTATTTCTCTTTAAAAAAAAAATGTTTTCAAAGGAGAAAGGAAGCAGAGAATCAGAAATATGAAGAGAAACCTCACAGCTTCAAGTCCAAATGAGATATTCTTCAAAACTGAATTCTGTCCTGATTAATTTTGGTAAAAATGAATGAACATTTTCCCGTAAAACTTCTCTATCAAAAAGATGCTGGCCAGCAAAAATATCACAACTTATGCCTGTGCATGGCTTCTACTCTTCCAAAGGCCTCCACAAAACTTTCTGCTTTGTTTTCCACAGGACTTATTCCATGCATGTCTCAGATGCATTTTGCCATGGGTAGAAGAAGCTGGACCACACCCTAAGTGGGGAAACACTAGACCTGTTCACTGCCATCTGATTTCAAAAGGCTTCCTTTGTTCTGGGTCCCTGGCTGGAGGCACCCAGCTCCAGCTGTTACTTTGTTATTGCACCATGATCAAATTATTTTGCAGACCAGGAGATCTGTGACTCTGTTATGGGAAGCCCACGGTTGAGCTGATAAGGAAACCAGGTCTGACTGTGTGAGTGTGGGGTGTGCTGCTGCAAAGATGCTTTGGTCCCAGCTCAGGTGGGATCAAGGTGGCACAAGAGTGGCTGCCAGAGTGGCTCCAGGATGCTCCTACAGGGCAGCTTCCTAACACTGAAATCCCCAACCTCCCCGCACCCCCTTCTTAGCCTCCCTCTTCTGAACTGAGGTCTTGTAGCCCTCAGTTGCAGTGCTCCAGCTGTGGAAGTGTCCCACCACATTTGTGTCATGGCAACTCAGTCATAGTTAGGTTTGGAAGGGACCTGAAAGCTCCTCTGGTCCCAACTCTGCTGCCATGGGTAGGGATACCTTCCACTAAATCATGTCACTCAGAGCCCCATCCAGCCTGGCCTTGAACACCTCCAGGGATGGGGAACCCACAGTTTCTCTGGGCAATCTGTGTCAGTGTCTCACTACCCTGGCAGTCCAGAATTTCTTCCCAATATCTAAATAAAAAAGCTTAAGGCCATTCCCCCTGTCCCTGCCTGCCTTGGGAGAAGTCCCTCTCCAACCTCCTTACAGAGCCCCTGAAGGTACTGGGAGTTCCTGTAGAACTCCTAAAAGGTCAGCAACGAAAAGGAGTGGGTTGGTTGTGGCCGTTGGCTGGCATGAGCCCAGTGATCCAGAATGTTGAGGGATGGACCAATCAGAAGGCTCAGGTGCAGGTGACATCATCAGGTCTTGGAATACCTGTGGCAGTTGG
>NW_020957344.1:28526-31532 GCF_003031625.1 Empidonax traillii | reverse complement strand
TTGTGCTGCACATGGGGAGTGCTGAAACAATACACTGGCAATGATCCTGCTGGATGAGTACTCTGGCCTTTGCCTTCTAGGGGATAAAAGGAATGGAGTTCTTTATGAAAGGAGCTTGTCTTGCTTCAGTGGAGGATCTTAGAAAGATTTCTGTTGATTCTGCAGAGGCACTGTGTAAGTTGTGTTCTTTTTGTGTGTTCTGCAGAAAGATGAGATATTTTTCTCTGAAATGTTTGCAAGATTGAATGATGAAGCTACAGCTGATGAGCAACTACGTGAACTGGTAAGCCAGTGGTCTTGGTGTTTCCTTCAATGCTTTAAATGAGAGAGATGAAACACAAGGAGTGAAACTGTTCTAGTTCTTCAGACTTGGAGGTGCTTCTGCACAATCAGCCTGGACACCCTCCCTCTAACACAAACTGGAACTGTGTCCTCCTTTCCAAGAGTTTTCTGACTCAAAGAAATCTGACCTTCTTTTTTTTATTTGTGCATTAGGTGAAGTTTTTTCGGGAATTCTTCGCCTTTTCTTTAGCGTTACCTGAGAATAGACGTGAATTTCTCAGCACTTTGTCCAAGTTTAAAATTCTTAGAACTCTTAAAAGGTTAATGGTAAGTGAAAACTTACAGCTGATTTTCTTAAAACTAGAAAAGCTCTCAGCCATTTCCCCAGAGTTTTGGATCTACCTCATGTAAGTCTGATTGGAGAGCCTTTTGTCTGCTGAGAGTGAAAGTTCCTTGTAATGTTCTGCCTCCAAGAGCTGCTCACAGTTGCACTCTGGAGCAGTTTTGGGTTCCTTGCACTTACTATTTTTACTCTGCATGATGGAGAAGTCTGTGGGCAGTGCAGTCCTTGTGACAAGGTTGTGTGACCCTTGAGAGAGTCTCTTCTTGATGTGACAGCTTGATTAGTTTTTTTGTCAGATACAATCCTATCTGACTTCCTGTTGCCTGTAGATGAGCACAGAAATTGTCGTAAACCTTGATTTGTACAGTTGGTCCTTTTATACCAAGTGAATAAATTGTGAATTACAGGTAGAGAAGACCAGTGTCAGATATTGTAGCAAGTAGGGGGATGTGAATGTTTCTGGCCTAAAGTTGGGCTCTCAAGTTCCCAGAAAGCCTTGTGTCCCTTCTGTAGGAGGGAAAGAATAGCAAAAGATTTTTCTGGTTGCTTGTTGTTTTTCTGTAAGTGTTTGACTGTGTTTCTCCTCTTAGAAACATTGTCCAGACTTTTAAGTGTCTCTTCTTTGCAGTTTCACTTCATCCTGTAAATACCCAACTTGATACACTCTAAAAAATTAATCTCTTTTGTCTTAGGGAGTGAATGATCTGCAAGTTAGATCCGGTGCTACAGATATATTGTCTTATATAGGATACTTTCATCCATTCAAGATCCACAACTTTATACTGAAAGAGGCCCGTCAGATTGACAATGTAAGTAAAAGTGATTTGGAGATTGTAAACGTACTAGTTTTAGGGCAAATAGGGAAATAAAATGCCAATCAAAGTGTCAATTTCTCTGTTTCATTTAATTTTTTATATAAAAAAAACAAATTGCAGAATGTGGGGAGCTCATTCCCTTCCTGCTAGTACTTATTTTGCGTTTTCTTGCTTGGTTGGTTTGTTTTTTGCAGAAAAACCCGCTCCTCATTGTGATCATTGAGCAGCTGATCAACAATTCTGACCCGGGACTTGGAGGAGATAGTCAGCTAAAGAAGATTTTCTATATTCTGATTGATCCAGAGAATATGCGGCATCATATTAGTGTAAGTGAACATGGAGGGCAGAAGACACATCACTGTCTCAGCAAAGCTAAAACCCTGAGATTATCTCTTGCTATTATCAGGGGCAGAGGGTAAACAATTTCAGGTTTTTTTTTATTGATTGGAGTGTGATCTGATAGCGAGTTTAAATAAGCACAAGAGAAGTGAATTTGGCTAATGAAAGGTGTGTGTCTGGGGCACTGTGCAGGCACTAAGCCAAGCAGTGCCCTGTGGCAGTGCCAATGCACTGTGGGACTGTAGCTCCCTCGAGCTGGATGACAAATCCTGAGGCAGTCCAGTAGAGTCTGTGTGAAACCAAATCAATGTTTCAATAGATTGTAATGTCCCAGAATAGCAGTCAAAAGGTTTGCAGGTTGTTGTGGCCAAAGGACCTGCATGTCAGAGTGGTTTAAGGTCACTTTGTCAATCCCTTTGAGTCACTGAGGACTTTCTGCCTTTGATGCATTTCTCTTTGCATCCATGCTGGGGAGCCTTTTGGTGATAGCTACGTTGGTTGGATGTCTCACAGATTTTCCCCCAAATAAAGAAGTCAATCTTGCTTGAGTGAAGACAGTGCTGCAGGCCTAAATAAAAGATGCAGGCAGAAGTGAGGGAGTCAGGAAAACTCTTCCTGGGCTGTTCCTTCTGTTACTACTCTTCTGTATTTAAATGACTGTATGTGATTGCCAGAGTTTAATGCAGTTACTGTTGTTTTAGAATTTAGATTTATTTCAGTTTCTCGATTTCTTCTACGACCGTTGCATTCCCATTCTTACTGCACCACTTCTGGCTGATACATCAGAAAATTCCTATGACAAAGGTAATGACAATTTTAATGTTTCTCCCTTGCAGCTGTGAATGCTCATGTAGCTTGATGATGTGCTTTGCACAGATATATTTTCTTGATGGCTATTGTGGGTCATGTAGTAGTTTTCCTTGTCTGATTTTAAAGAATATTGGCTGTAATGAGAAAAAAGCCACAGTTGTGTTGGTTGTTTTGTTTTGACCCAACATACCACTTTCTAAAGCAATCCAGTGAATCAAAAATCCACTAAAAAATGCATCAGAAACTGTAATAACTGGTGAGCTCACTGTGCATGACAGAACATTCTTTCTTTCTTTGGTATAACTGAATATTATTCCTTTTTCTTGTAGATTATCAAAGAGCAGAAATCCTTGCTTTAGTTTTGGAGGTGCTATCTTTTTGTATGCAACGGCACAGACATCACATGAAGAAGTATGT
>NW_020957344.1:9393-28173 GCF_003031625.1 Empidonax traillii | reverse complement strand
CAGAAACTGTAATAACTGGTGAGCTCACTGTGCATGACAGAACATTCTTTCTTTCTTTGGTATAACTGAATATTATTCCTTTTTCTTGTAGATTATCAAAGAGCAGAAATCCTTGCTTTAGTTTTGGAGGTGCTATCTTTTTGTATGCAACGGCACAGACATCACATGAAGAAGTATGTTACAAGCAAAGATCTGCTAAGAAGAGTCCTGGTATTGTTGAAATCCAAGCACAAATTTCTGGCCTTGGGTGAGTACAGAGTTGTTGTGGTTTCCTTCTGGAGGGCTTTGTGTGTCCTCTTTGCAAGGTGCACCAGTATCAGTGTCTACACTTGAGCTCAGAATTCCTGTTGATTTCCTGTCTTTTCCTGGCTACCACTAAGTAGTTTGGAAAGCAAGGTAGTAGCTGTCCGTGAGCATAGACCAGTGCAGTTTGTGGTGGGAGGAGGATTGTGGTCTCTTTTGAAGTCCTCAGAGGTCCTTTCAAGTCTTCCTGCCAGTGAGGATCCTTTGTGATCAGATGTCTTGACTAATCTCCATGGAGATCTTTCCCTTCTTGAAGAAGGTCCTGAATCTGGTGCTCCCTGTGGAGAGGGAATGAAATTGTGTGAAGCAGGATAATTAAAGCCTGGTTAAGCAGGATAATTGGGATTGGTTCTGGAACAGAAGCAGAGAAAAGCAGAGGAGGGAGTGAACAGTTGAACTTCACACATGCTGAAGTGCATGGAATTAAGAAAGAGAGCAGTGGTCCCTCATGACATTCAAATACCCAGCAAAGTCCAAGAAGGAAAGAAAAGAGACCTGTCAGCAAATGCTGGGTCCGCATTTGTCCTCAAGTGCTTCTTAATGCTCTTGCTTTGAGTGTGCATCTTCCTCTTGGGATAACACCAGGATTTTCAGTTGTTCCCCAAGAAGCAGATTGGAGCCCTGGCATGGAGTTATTAAATGCTTGAATGTGTCTTTTCACACAGCTGCTCTTCGGTTTATGAGGAGGATGATTGCCATGAAAAATGACGTTTACAACCGTTACATCATCCAATGTAACCTCTTTGAGCCGGTTGTGAATGCTCTGCTGGACAATGGGACTAGGTACAACTTGTTTAACTCTGCCTTGCTGGAGCTGTTTGAATTCATCCTAGTGGTAAGTTCAGCAGCAGCCTCAGCACTGACACAGCCTTGGCCTCTCAGGTTGAGAGGTAAAAGGCAGCTCTCCCAGATAGGAAACCTCCAGGTTTGCTGGAAGGGTCCCAAGTAGAACTGGGACACTGCTGAGTCTCTTCTCTGTTTCTAAGGGAAGTTAAATAATTCTTTCTAGATCTCAGCTTTTTTCTTAAGGATAAATCTGATTGTTTCCCATTTGTTCTTGAGAAGGATGTTTTGGCTCTGGAGAAGGGCTTAGTTACTTTCCAAATGAAGCTCAAAAACTTTCTCATCTTCTGAATGTGGACATAGGAGACTGCAACCCTGTTTTTCTCTTCTGCAGGAAGGCATCCAGTCCCTTATTGAACATCTAGTTGAGAACTTCTCTGATAAGTTGGACTCTATCCAATATGTTAGCACATTCCAGAGACTGAAGGCAAAATACAAGCAAGAAAAGAGCTCTCAAAGCCAGACACTGAACAGGTATGGCCCAAATTCTGTTATTTGAGACTGCCAGTGACTGCCATTGCACAAGACTGCTGGTTGTTTGGTTTTTTTTCCAGGGGGCAGCAGCAGAAGGTGGCTGGGATTGGGGTGGGTTTCATTCTTGCTGGAAACCCTCTTGGATTACACCAAACCCTCATCTGCTTTTTCTTGTGACCTCATGTACTAGAGCTGCTATGGATCCCTAGATTAAGAGCTCCTTTCAGAAAACTCCATTCATAAAATTCCCTCAAAAGCTGTGGAAGCCATTTGTGACCCTGGCTGAGTCTGAAAGATCAGACAAAGCTCAAATGACTTGTCCTGTGTCTCTTGCAGTGTCCCCTCTGTGTTGCCTGGCAAGGCATTTGTCAGAGATGAAACAGTCTCTGAGGTGGAAGAAGAACCAATGGACAGTAAAGTTGAAGAGGAGGCAGCTCCGACACAAAGCTCCAGTGTCTCCACTACAACATCCATGCCCCTGACCAGAGTGATGTCACCTGTCAAGGTAGGAGAAGTCGTGTGGAAGCTGCTGCCCTTGTGTAGGACAGCACAGCAGCCTTGTGGTGCTTTGGCGGGTATAACATGGCACAGTCAGCAAAGACCTGTGGGCAGGGTATCTGAGTTAGGGATAAACTCAGCCCAATCCCTGCCTAGGGAAACCCTGACTAATCTGGGGGAAGGTTAAAGGAAGGCTTAGGTGGGGCTGGAGGCTGTTGGCAACCTGTTGGGCATAGGTTAATCTTGCCTCTTCTCCAGAACTGCACGTTGGATCTGTGCATTTGCAGCTGGGAGTTTACAAAGTGATTTTGAAACAATTCTGTGGTCAGATCAGATGAACAAGTAAGCTCCAGTTGAGGTTCAAAAGCACTCTCCAGACAAAAGGGTCTTAGAATGCGAAAGGCATAGCTAAGAAACTCTCTACTGGCAGGTTTATGTGTCCTGCACAGGTTGGCTGGGGGTTGTGTACTACAGTTGTTAATTTGTATTTTTTTTTTAATGTGATAAATTTCCTTTTTTTTCTCTTTTTTTTCCTCTTTTTTTCCAACCCCCAGAAAGGACTGTCTGAAATATTTAGTTTTCCTGATGATGATGATGAGGAGAGGGCACGTCCAAGGAAAAGAGCTCATCTGGATTCCCAAATTAAACTGAAACTTTGAAATAAGGAATTTTGTGATGAGTTTGCAATGCTGTGACTGCTCAATGTTAAAATATGGAACCAGCTGCAATCTACCATGTGGATCACTCTTGATGATATGTATTATATAATAATAATGTCATATTGTAGTAGTGCATGTTAGTAATATAAGTAATATATAGCTAAAATCCTTAATATACATTTAATATTTTAAAAATATTTAATGATTTTAATTAATATAAAGTAATACAGTAGTAATATATAATATATTAATATAAAATAATAGAGTAGTAATATATATAATATATAATATATAATAATATATATAAAAGTAATGTATTAGTAATATATATAATATATATAAGTAATATATAAGTATAATAAATCTTAGGTCCACTTCTCCTGGAGCAGTTTAATATGAAACCATTTCTCTGGACATTTTTGTACTTAGTTTTAATTGTAGCTCTTGTTTGAAAAATAAGTGTTAGGTCCATTTCTCCTGCAACACTTTGAAACCATTTCCCTGGACATTTTTGTAGTTAGTTTTATTGTAGCTCTTGTTTGAAAAAAAAGTGTTAGGTCCATTTCTCCTGGAGCAGTTTAATATGAAACCATTTCTCTGGACATTTTTGTATTTAGTTTTAATTGTAGCTCTTGTTTGAAAAATAAGTGTTAGGTCCATTTCTCCTGCAACAGTTTAATATGAAACCATTTCTCTGGACATTTCTGTATTTAGATTTAATTGTAGCTCTTGTTTGAAAAATAAGTGTTAGGTCCATTTCTCCTGCAACAGTTTGAAACTATTTCCCTGGACATTTTGTAGTTAGTTTTATTGTAGCTCTTGTTTGAAAAAAAAGTGTTAGGTCCATTTCTCCTGGAATAGTTTAATATGAAACCATTTCTCTGGACATTTTTGTGGTTAGTTTTAATTGTAGCTCTTGTTTGAAAAAAAAAAAAAAAAGGTTATCTGTATAGATATGTAATACAGCTTGTTCCGTTAAATAGAAGTTTATATCGTATTAAAGACTTAGGAATTAATTTATTTAGGACTTTATAATTCCTAAAATGGGTTATTTCCAAATGTTCCTTTAATAAAAGTTTTTCATGAAACCGACCTGGGTGGGATTGTTTCTTCTCTTGTGAGTTACTGTTGCAGTCAGCAATGTCCTCCCAGGTGCAAAAGGTAACCCCTCTCCTGGCTTTGTTTTCAATCTGTCCAGGCCAAACCAGTGAAGGGTCTTAATAGAATTCTAATCCTTTTAAAGTGAATTGCTGGTGACTTCTCCAACCTGGTAACTGAAGCAACTATTTTTGCTTGAAGTGGCATTATTTTAACAGATCTCAGTGCCTGCTTCTGTTCTAGAGGTTCTCAAGTGTCTGAGGCCGGTGGTTGAGCAAATCTGTGCACTGCAGGGATGTTTAATGACCTCACTACTGAACATATTCCAGCAAAATCCATGAGTTTCCAGCATTCTGGAAAGCCAGTGTTAGTAGTGTATTTCCATGTAATTCAGAATATCCATATATAAAGCACGGAGTAAGCGTGAAAGGGGAAAAAAAAATCCCAATTGTTTTAATTGCTCATTCTTATGGGTTCTGTGAGGAGCTGCCCTCTTGACTTCTCAGAGTTGATAACTACTGTGTCTGGAGAGAGGCAATAAAGAAATCAGGTAAGATCATCCCTGAAATGAGGTGGAATGCTACAGGGTGAGGATTAAAATGCAAACTTAGGAAAATTGAAAATAAGTGAGGTTTGGTTAGGTGGAGACACTTGCATACTGAAAATATAGCTATATTTCATTAAAAAAAAAAAAGAAAAAAGAAAAACACATAAAAAAAAATCATCAACCTAGAATAAATGTAACAATTATGTATGAAGGCTCTTGGCTAAGGCTGGCTTTTCGATGCTAGGTTAGGCTTTAAAAGATTTGAGTTTCTTTTCCTCAGTTATGTGTGAAATCACCTCCCATGCCACACATACAGGGAAATTCAGGCCTCGCTGAACAAGGGAGAATGAAGGAGTTATTAAATCATGAGTTCAAAGTGCTTCTCTGTATTATCCATTTAAGTGAAATTCACTGCTACAGAAGGCAAGTAAATCTCCCTGCATGGAAAGTAAACCAGGTTATGAACACTCTTTTGAGGCTGTTTAGACACAGCCCATGTTGGTGATTGCCAGAGTTAAGGAAGTGTGAAAGGATCAACATTTCTCAAAACAAAACTTAATGTGCAATCCTAGCACTGGTTGCATTTTTTGTTTCTGGAAAGCAGTGAACATCTGTATGGCTTTACCTCAGAAGTTCTATGCATGTGTGGACACAAAAGTTTGTATTTGTGCACGAGGAGATTTATCCAAGACTATTCCATATCTTCCAGCTAGCTGTGGGATCAGAGGAGCTAGTTTTGGATAAATCTCATGTCTATGTGCCTGACCCTCTGCCACAAGCAGTGAATGGTGACTATGCAGGCAGTTTGCAGCCTGCTCACCACATAGAGCTAATTATTCTCTAGAGCCATCTCTTCTCTCTGCTGACAGCTTATATTCAGCCTTTAGGAAACACTAAATCATGGACCTGTATTTATGAGGGAAAAAATGCAGCTTCATCCTCTGAATCTGTTGCATCAGGTAATTCTTTGCTTTTTTCCCCTCAGGAGTTTGTTGCAGACACTGTATTTCTGGTTTTGTGCTTTGCTATCCAGAGAGTTAATACACATCTTAAAGCAACTGTGGTGTTCTCTCTCCCTCTCTGTCTCTCTCTGTCTTTCTGGCAGCCACAGATAACAAATTCAGAGTATCATTCTGTGCCATATCACCACGCTTCTGTCACTGATAGCTTTTTTTTGGTATGATTTCTGGTTTCTGTGGTTACCATCTTGTAAAGAAAAACACAGCAGCAACATGAATAACATACAATGATGTTATAACAGCTATTAATACTGATTATATAATTTATGCTTTTGGGGCCCTGAAGGTACCCAAAGCATTAATTTCCCCAAGTGTCCATATTGATTTATTTCCTAATTTTCTGTTTATCTTAATGTTTGTCATCCTCTTTCTCCTACATTCTGAAAGAGGACCACAGCTGCTTACACTTTTCCTCATCTTCACACTGAGTACCACAACCTGCTACATTGTCCCCACCCATAAAAGGAGGAGAATGACCCCACCATGGAAAGTCATAGGAAAAAAACCAACATGTGTGCGCTGAGAGCTCCATGAAGATGATGATGGATGATGCTCAAAAATGGAGAAAAAGTAATAGGAGAGGAAGAAAAGGAGATAATTGGAGGATGTCTTGTGGTAAGAGGCTTTTTTAGAGTGCCATGAAATGGGTGGAGGATGTCTGTGTGGTCTGCCTTTATTAATCTTGTGGGCTAAACAGAGCTGAGGAAAAGAGATCTCCTGATAGATACTTGCCATGACATCAGTGTGGCATAGTTAAGAAAAACTGAGCTCTTTTAACAAGACAAATATGAGAAATTAAGTAACAAAAATCACTAGAAATTGAGTTCTTATATTCCAAATAAGGAATAACTCTACAGTGATTAATCTGTTTTACATAAATTGGGCAAATTGATAGAAAGGCATGTTAATAAGCTTAAGTCACATACATGTTGAAGTTTCATCTAATGATTTCATTGTGTATAAACTTTTTTCATGCTCAGTAGGTACAAAAAATGAAACTACATTTACCATCTTTTTAGGTGAAGCTGCTGTAATTCACTGAAATTTATTTTTCATTGCCTTGAATATTCATTTGACATGGAGATCCTTCAGTTTTGCCTGCCTGGCTATTTATCAGAAGTGAAGATAAACATATTTTTTTCACATAAACAAGTCTTTATTGATTTCCTCTTTGGCTTCTCATCATTTCCAATAATTTGTTCTAATAAATACTTGGCTCTCATGCATAGCAACAGGCAAAGAGTAAACAGCAGACTTTGTGCCAGTGAAACAGCACAAGACCTTGGAAATAGTACACAGTCTGATTCCACGTGTTTGCCTTGTGAATACCCCTTTCTTACACTGATATTTCACCATGTGGGGATGTGTCCACCATCCCAACTTTGACCACTCAGAGACAAATCAGAGGCTTCATCCAAATGCTGCTGCAAACAATGTGAATGTCCATTTACTAATTAGATATCTGCTGTATTTGCTGCACTAAGTTCTGTTTATCTGTGTACTGGTGAAGAACTCCATAGGCTGGATCTGTGTAAATCAGTTGACATTTCACAGCTATCCCCAGAAGTGTTCAGATTTCCCGAGTGAGGAGCTTGAGAAGTCCAACTGCCTTGAAGCATGACTGAAGTTGGCACCTCAAGCGTATGTTGTTGTAGCTTAGAGCAAATCTCAGCCACAGAAGACCTCGTGTTCTGTCTTTCCCTGGAAAACAGGTGTGAGAAAGTCACAGAAAACACCACGGTTGGTTATTTTTCTCCGCAGAGCACTGAGACAATTTGTGGTCATTGTGAATGGCATATTTTGCCAGTGAATGGCATGCTTTGTCCTGGCTTCATGTAAGAGGTGAGGCTCTCAAGGCTGGGCCCATCAAGTTGCAAGCAGGAGGACACTGATAGTTTTTGAGTGAGTTCAGTGAGAGGGTTTGCAGAGCCGTGGCAGCACAAAGCAGGGACAGCAATGGGATGCAGGAGGTGAAGCCAACAGAGTCCCAGGCCTGTGCAGGTTATCTGTGTGTCTTAGGAGTAAATATTTCCTTACCTGAGCAGAATTATTAATATTTGAGGAAACATCTGAGAACTTGATGGATTTATCTGTGAGCAAGGGCACCTCTTCATCTGTTTAGGGTCCCAAGCCCGCTGCTGTCACCAGTGTCTTACAGAGTTTGCTGAATATCATCTCTTGGGAGACGTTAATTCCTGTCTGCTTGCTCTGACCACCTCCTTCTCCCAAGGCTTGTGATTTTGACTGCTATTTGAGGCAGAGAAGTGAGCCAGATGACCATCCTTTGGGTCCTGAGGCAGTAGTGGAGTGATTGCAAGTGGTGTTCAGCTTTTCATTCCTAGAGGAAGCGACTAGACATTTGCTGAGACTGAAGAGCACAAATAGGATAGACTCCACAGCTCAGGCAATGTGTGAGAGTGTAATTCCATTGTGTGACAGCCCCTGGAGGTATTGGCCACAAAGCTTGGATTTTCCAAATTACTTCAGTCTTTCCAGCACAGAGCAGCCAGAGTTGCATCTTAGCTGGTGTAATCCCATGTAAGTAGATTGAAAGATGCTCCTGGGAGATCCCAGTCCATATAAAAACCACATAGAGCCACTTTTATTATTCACAATTATGTTCTTTTATGGATATGCTGGGACATGTTCCCCTATGGAAAAAGCCTCCAGTGTCTTACATCAGTAATTGCTCGTTTACATCTCTGTCTACTGCCTGAAAAAGACATTGGGAAAGGGTGGTAACTCATTTAAGAACCTTTATTTAGCAATCTAAAAATTCATTTAAAAGCTAAACCCTTATGAGCCTGCAAATTATGATTTAGATTTATTTTTTTTTCAGAAGCAGCTTATTTAGCATTGCTGTGCAGCGTTTTGAGAGGTACTCTTGGTGCATTCCGGCCTTCTGGAAACAAGAACAAATACAAAATTCCTCCAGAAGAAACACCGTAGAACGCCTGACCTCTCATGCAATGAAATACTAAACAAGTGCATTTCAGAAAGGTTTCAATGCCAGATTCTAGTTCTGCTATGTCAGTCTGAGCTATCCATCACCCTGTAGTTACCCCCCAGGAGGGAAGGAAAGGTCAGACATCTCTCGTGCTCAAGGAGTTTCAAGGTTATGTTTGTCTGAACCTTTTCAGTTCCTCCTGTAGGGAAATCTCAATGGCACAATGAAGAAAATGCAGGCACCATAATTCAGTTTGATTATTTTACTTTTTGTTAAAACAGGGGGATGTAAGCTGAAAAAAATTAGGATGCAGATGAGCTTATTGTCTTGCTGCAGAGGAAGCTTGGAGAAGAAGGGAAACTGTGCAAAGGAAATGCAGGGAAATGAGCTGCTGTTCATGTTTCTTGTAGGATCTTGCAGCACAGCCCTCTGCTTGATGGGCTGGGTTTGTACTGTCTCTACTCCGTCTCATGCAATGCAAGGAGTGCGCTGTTTTCACTGTCTTTACCCAGCTCAAGAAGGATTCAGTGTGAATTAATCGTTATATTATTTACTTAAGAGTGTTCTCAGCACTATTACACGAGGTGAAGGGAACAAGGAGTAACAGTGCCCATCACCAAGCTCTCAGTCCTGCTATCCCAACTTTATGGTGGTCACTTGCATGTAATTAATGTTTATTATGGCTTTTAAAAGATCACATTAATCAGCCAGGAAGAGTTATGGTATTTTTCACTATCATTACTCTCAGCATGTACAAATAGTTATTTTAGATATTTGAGGCAGGTTTTTTTTCTTGGTAGATCAGTAAGAGGCAACACTTCACTGATTAAGTTTTTCTCCCTCGCTCTTCTTCCGTACTGGTTTAGGAACCTACAGAAACACTTTGCTACAGATTGTTGTATTTATTGTGATTTCTTTATCTTCCTGGGTTTATCAGAAAATTGTGCTGAAAAATATCAGTCACTTGACCCAGAATACTACAGCCAGATTCCTAACTTAGGTAGATGGCTGCTACTGCTGTTACTTCACCAAATTATTTTATCTCCAACCTTGCTTTAATTCTCAAGAAATTATTTCCTTCTGCATGTGTAGATTGATAAATCCAGGAAATTACTCTCCATGCACATATTTTGATTCCTGTATAGTTCTCTGTTTCCTTTTTCCTAACTGCTCCCTTCTGAGTCTTCCTTATTTAACATCTTCAGATATTAAAGAGAGAAGAAAGGGAGCTTCTGGAGCCCTTACTGGAGTGCCACGTATGGAACAATCTTCTGGGGGGCTCTTTTGGTCACTGAATCTTTCCATACTTAAATCAGAATTTTGTCTCAGAGATCTCTCCTACAATGTTTAATTGTAAGCACTGTGTTGAAATCTAATCAGGTAACGTCGTTGTGATGAAAAGAAGCGCTGTAATCACATTTTACAAATGGGGAAATAAAGCCCACACAGACAAACAGCAACAGGTGCAGATCCAGCTCTGCTAAGGAGAGATAAAACA
The DNA here is from genome assembly GCF_003031625.1 of Empidonax traillii. Classification (NCBI taxonomy): domain Eukaryota; kingdom Metazoa; phylum Chordata; class Aves; order Passeriformes; family Tyrannidae; genus Empidonax; species Empidonax traillii. The sequence goes on along the minus strand of NW_020957344.1, from coordinate 18,287 downwards.
GAAGCTGTTAAATGCCCTGAGGTATTGAAAACTTTGTAGGAGATGCATCTGCTTTTGCATGGAGAGCTCAGCCCTAGCAATATAAATGCTGGATACTTAAGAGAAAAGATCTTTGTAATTCTGCTAATGAGAAAGCGTGCAGGATTTACCAAGGACTATCAAGCAGCAGCAAACCCTGCGCTGAGAGGCAGTGATTTGTTATATTGCAATGATGCCAGAGCTAGTGAGCCTGGAGATCAGTATCCATATGGAGTCACAGGTGTCTGAGTCACTGTCTTTGCCCTCACACAGGTGCTCAGTGCTGGGTGTGCTGTTGATGGGCAACTGTTGATCCTTTGTTTCACAAATGTGGTATTTCGGTGGTGCAGTTCCTGCCCTTGTGTCTGCTTCTGCCAACTGTTTTTAGGGGGGAATTTGAAATTTTATTTATTGGTGCAGGGCAGAAGGACATTTTTTATACATTTATCGAAAGTGGAATCTCTCCAAATTAGACATGAAAGTCAAGAGGAAAAAATCCTTTCCAGTGTAGCAAATGGCTTCAGACTTCTTGAGATGGAGTTCTCTGTTCCTTCAGTTTAGCAAAGTAAGGGCTCAGTGTGTTCTGCAAAATTTCCTCTGAAATCTGTGTTGACTCCTGAGTTAATTAACTCAGAGTTAATTAGCATGCCAAGCAACATGTTACTGTGGCTGTACAGTTACTGCGGTGCTACAATAACTTGAGTTTATTTGCTTCCAGGATGGCACTGTGGAATACATCCAGTAAGATTATCATAGTCTTAACTCTCTCTTTTAGTTGCTAAATTGATTCTGTTTCCACTGTTTCTCATTATAAACCGTATTTTCTGGAGTCTGGTGACCTTTCTTAATTTCTTTCTGAAACCTTCCCAAGGTTGCAGTGGCATGAACACCACAGCTATTGCTACACACAGGTAGCAACTCCCTGTTGCAACCTGACAGTCATCTATTTATACAAGGGTATTGATAATAGAAAGGAATAATAATGAGGAGAAAAGGTGGAAAATATCATCATAATTGCTTTGTACATTATTGTAAAGTTTAAAAAAAGTGGGAAAACACGGGATCTAAAAGTACCGTATTTAAGGAAAATGGGTACTACTGTGAAATTTTTGTTTATTTAAAAAGTGTAATTATTCTTGAATGCCTTGATGGTAAGTCTTCAGTCAGCTCTGACTATTGAACAAATGGCTGAAAGCCAAGACTTATTTACTACCCGAGTGTTACTTAGGCCGTAGCACACAATCAAGGGCATTATCCCAATTATACAGTGATTATTTTGGAAGAAGAATGTGCCATTTGAATCCATAAATAATGCACTTCACCATCTCAACGCTGGGAAGGGGGGCACTGGTGCTGGGTAACTGCAGACTTCTGAGAAATTGCTTTGGGGAGGTTTTCAAAGATGCCATCATGGAAGGGAGGCAGGCGCCCGGCTCCCATAAGTCAGACGACAAAAGGATAGATATCATTTAAGAGTACCTGGTCCCCATTTCCTTCTGGATTGCTGCTTTTTGCTGAGGCCCACCATTGCCACATGGTCTTTCATAGACACCTCTAGTGTTTGGATACTTGGAGCTGCTACACTGAATGGATAAAATGCTGAAAAAAATACGCCTAGTCTGAAAAATACAAGCCTTGCTAATCTGAAGCAGAGCAGTGTTACAGTAATGCACTTAAGGTCTGAAATTATGCTAAGTAATTTAAGCTGTGTAGTCTATAGGTATTTAGTGAGAAGGATAAAGTATCCAGTAGCAACGGGGTAAGGATAAGGTGCCATGTAAAAATATTTTTTGTAAGACATTGCCAACATAGGCTGCCAAATCCAAAGACAGAGAATGTAAAAAAGTCACAGCTTCATCCCAGTGATTTTTTATAGATTTTTCTGCATTAGGGACACGACTTATTCCTTATATTCCTAGTTGAAGAGATTGTGTTTAATAACTTCTTTTGGTCACCAGCTTCTTAGCTCTCCTGTAGACTATTCACTGGCTTGTCCAAAGTAGAATATACAGCATTTCTTGAATGCAAGTATAGGTTTGCGCATCCTTCTTGGTTTCTCAGGCACTATTTTATAGTGAAGTACTAAAAATTCAGTGAAGTTTTGTTACCTGTATTTCTCAATAACTAAGTCACTACTAGTGATACTGTGTAGGAGGTACATATTGCACCTATTCTAAATTCTAGAAACGGTTCATATAGTTTGCGATTTCTCATCTGGTTTTGCTTTATACTGAGAAAACATACCTTGCCTTCGACACCCAGACGAAAAACAAGAGAAAGCATAGCTTGTGTAGATTAAAATGAAGCTTTTCTGTTTATGGACACTGAGAAAAAATTTGAAATGTAAGAGCCCTTGTAAGACCTGATTTCCTGAACATCTCCAAACCCCAATGATGTGAGTGGGGGGAGAGTCAAAACTGCTTTACCAAAGTAAAGACACTTTATTTTTCCATGCATTCAAAAGTTAAAGAGAAGGTTTAGGCATCCTCCGGAAAAACAGGACAAATGCTGTGTTGATTTACCATTCTACACCTGTTCATTGGCAACTCTATTGCATTTACAAGGCTGAGCTATTACCTATTTCTGACTAAAATATTCATAGAGCATCTCTGAAGAGCTTCAGATGTCATTCATTATAGATTCATGTCATGGTTAGTAGTCTGCATTCACACTTGGTTTGATGCAGAGCAGCAAAACCTCCACTTTGCAGCTTAAGAGAGACTAAACCCAGGTGCTGCAAACACAGAGGGAGGTTGAGACTCCATCCCTTGTGGAAAAATCTGATTCTTTCCCTCTCTGTTCCTGCATTCTTTTTTCTGTTCCCTGCTAGATCCTCCTTGTATGGCCAGGTATAAACCTAAGGAAACAGTGAAGTTTTCCAGGGCAGCAATGCACAAAAGGGAAAATAAAGAGGAGAAAAAAAAAAAAAAAAAGGAGAAAAACAACTGATACCAGAGGACAACAAATAATATTGTTATTCAGAGGATACAGAACAGTCTACATCCATACCCACAATTAGAGGGAGAATAACCTCTGAAGACCTTTGGTTTGACACATTTTATCCACTTTCAAGTTATTACCCCTAAGTCTGGAGGTGGGTAGAAGAAAATTATACAAAAATTTGCCCTTTAAGGGAAGTCTCCTGCTAACTTCTGGTGGTGAGAGTTTGGTTATGCCTAAAAGTGGGAGAAGTTATACTTCTTTCTAAACAAAATGCATGATTTCACTGATGATTTCCTCTTTTGTGATTACTGAAAAAAAATGTTTATTTTAAGAGTACATGAAATAAACAGTAGAGGAGGTAAATGAAGGATGTCCCCCTGCCCTCCATCATGAAGGACTGGGTAGGAGGAGGGAGAACTCCACCCTTTACTGCAGGTAGCCATTGCTGCTTCTCCTTCCTGCAGTGTCACTTGCTTAATCCACCCCAGAACTTTTTCCTTAATGAAAAAAATATCAAAAGCCAGCTGCTTTGTGCTTTGGAGCAATCGTTATTCTTGTGCAGCTCATTGCCTGAGGCCACCTCTCATAAAATTTGACATCAGTCGGTTTCAATTGCAATTTCAAATGGGTTTATCATTTGAAGGGATGGGAGCTTGTTCTGTGATGGATTATTATTACCAAAACACACTCCTGACTGCCAGTCTGCAGAGGGATGTAGTGCAAAATCATGTTTAAATGCCTGTTTCTGAGAGCTGTGAGTGATGCAACAGGGCAGTCATACCAGATTTCTACCTACACTGGTTACCCTGGGTGTATTCAGAGTCTTCTCATCAGCTCAACTTCCTGAAATCAAGATGCAACACCCAAACACAGCCCTCTTAATACATAACTTTTTCTACACTGCTAATATTATCCTCCTCCACTCCTCCAAAGCCAGGATACCTCTGCTCTTTGCATTATTGTCAGGAGCTTTGTGTGCGCTACATCCCTCTGACACAAACAAAAACAAGGTGGTGGAAAACAACCTGTGGAAAGACATTTGGAAAACACAGTCTCTTTGTATACAGTGACCAGTGACAAAGTTATTTTTTTTCTTGTACTAAAGTAGGTCATACCAGCGTGTTCTCGCCCTAAAATAAACCAATGCCACAAACAAAACGTGAAAACATAATACAATCTGCAAAATAAGTAGCTTTTCTACCCAGCTCCCTATTTGCTTAATAGATGTGCAGAACTTCTATCCAAATTTGGATGATATTGGGAAGGGAGATTTTTGGGAAGTAGGACTGAGTAGGAGTCAGAACCACCTCCCCAGGGAGCACTTTGTGGACCAGGTGTTATCCCTACAGATACCTCTGCTTTGGAGAGGTGCCAACGAGGGGACAGGACCTCCCATCTGGTCCCAGCGCTGCACCTTCACATTCTGCTTTTTGGTTGCTCAAACTCTGAGGCTTCACCTTTGCTCAGAGTTTGAGAAACGAAAGGCTGGGTGAGCCCTGAGGTTGATGTTTTGCGAAGGTGCTGGCAGAGGAGGAGCTGCTGGGAAATCGGCAGCGTGAGGTTTTCTCAAGTTTCTGCTTTTCCAGGATGTGTTTCGTGCTTCTTGTGCCTCGGGGTTGATAATCCTGTGCTGTTTGTGAGCCCTGAATTCACGGAAAGACTTTTTAAATTGTATTTTGCAAGAGGCCTATCAGTTAGAAACCATTAAAGAGAAATGAAGGATGCTCTTTGTGATCCTACACCAAATTTTCCAGGTTTGTTCTTTGCAGCATCAAGTACACTGCTTATCTGTGCCCACAGATGCTGCCATCAGCTACCTTTTAAATTGCTCAGTGTATTGATTGAGTCAGTGGATCAGAGAGAACAAGTGAAGGGTTTTTTCTGCTTGACTTGCAGCAGAATTATTTTGGAGGAATTCTCTATAAATTTTCCCAGTTCCCTGGGTTTGCCTGGTACTATGTTTAATTATCTGTTACTTGAATAAACTGCAAAAAAATGTTTCCCTTTAACAGTCTGCAAACTGCAGCCATCAACAAAATCTGGGCTTAAAATGAGTTTTAGATATCTGTTCCTTCAGATGAAAACTAATCATTTTTGACTGCTTACCTTTGGGCACAGGTATTTTCACTTCATATACAAACAAGTAACAAACTTTAGCTGAGACATCTGAGACACTAATCTTGTAGACAAATGATCATTCCTCAGACCTCAGAGCATCTATATGGTAGTTATCTGTTATCATTTATCTTACAGCAGCAGCCAAAAGTCTCCACTGAGACTGGAAAAAAAATTCTGTGCTCTACCTTGGTGAGAGGAAGCTCCTGCCCCAAAAGATTTATTACTTCAGCAGAGACAGGTAAAAACCACAGCAAATGTGCAAGGAGCCTGTGGGGAACATGGAAGTATCTCACACGTATTAATGTGACCCTGGGCAGAGCTGAGTGCTCTGTGAGAAGAGCTTTGGGCCCTTTGATTTCCATAAAGAGCCAAGAACAACCATCATCTGTCATAGGTGGTTCAGGAGAAACACGAGCTTGACATTTTTTTTGAAGAAAACAGGAGTTTGGGTGTTAACTCCACAGACACGCTGTGAAAACTGCAGCCTGCTGCTATTGCTTTAATTTTTTACCTGTGTCATACTACTTTAAAACCTATATAATGTGGGTTTTTTTTCTACTCAGGGGCTGTAATTAGCTTGTATGTGCTAACTCTTGAAAGATGACTGTAATGTGTTTCAGATTCAAGTGGGACATCAGCTCTGCCACGCAGCTGCTGGGAACAAGTTACAATATAGGAGCAGGTTATACTCATTTTGATTTTTTTCTTACCAGAAAAATCCAAGATTTAGCTAACTGGGAGTCAGAGAAACATGATGTGATTAAGAGTGACTAAGAATGGTCCAGCGTTTGAATCTCATTTACAGGCTATAAATGCTGAATTGTTTTTACCCTGTGCCTGTGGGCACTTAATGCCTGCAAAAGGTTATGGCTCAAGCAAGAAAAAACATAGATTGTTTTTGTGCTGGAAATACACCACAGAAAGCTGTGAGAAAGGGGATGGAATTACAGTGAGATGTGCATGTGAGAAAACATCTTTGAGTAAAAGGTGACTTATTTCACCAAGGGTACAAGACTGTTTTTTACAGAATTTCTAATACTGTGAGTCACCTATTGAGCTGTAGAAGGGGCTTGGAAGTATCTGTGCTTCAGGAAGTTTGGAGGTCAGAGTGGCTTCTTACATCATACCTGGAGGGACAGATGTACAAACTGCACAGTTACCACACCTGCCTCATCCATCACTGCCCTGCAGCTTGCACGATGTAAATAAGCATTCACATGCTTATTTCATGTTTCAATGCAATCCAGAACAGAGTAACATCATTTATCACTTCTTAGCCCCAAAGCAGATGATAAACTCTTATACTGTCACTTACTGCAGCTCAGTAGCTTCTTAACTACACAAAGATCTGATTGTACAGAAAGGCTTGTCCTGCCTGTAACTCCCACACTAACCTGTCCAGATGTGCCACAACACCACATATGCTGTTCAAGAGGATCTAAAAAGGATACATTTGGGAACAGGCAGCGAGTCAGGGCATGCAGTACCCACACTGGAACAAGTACTGGAGTCAGCTGTAGCCAATTAGAGACTTTTTTCTCCCAGTCCTGACCTCCAAGCATAACTTGTGATCCTGTGTTGGTTGTGTTGGATTGCCGGGTAGGGGAGGTATTACACAAGCTGGTGGTTTGATACCATGGCAGCTCCATGGTCAGTGGTACCCCACTGGAAGCCAGGAATCTCATGAGGGTATATGCACTGTGTGCCTTCACTGTGATTTTCCTGTTTGTACTGGTCTTGGTGTGGGCAGTTTCTTTGAAAGTCAGTGTTGTGGACTTCAGCAGAAGCTAAAGAACATATTTTTCCCTTCAAGGATGAGCGTTAACTTTTCCAGTGGTAATCACCACCGACTGCTGGATGGCAAAAGCAATGTGAAAATGTAATAAGGCAGCTGGGACCAGATGACAAAATGGTAAAGCTGGAATGAAAGGCATAAATTTAAAATGCGTGTGAGGATAATTTTTTTTTTTTAATAGAGAAATATGTAGAAATGTGAGAAAATATAGAAATGGCTGAAGCTTTCATGATGAGTAAGAATTAATGTTATCAGACTGACACTGACCAGACTTGAAATGACTATCTTTTACTAGAGTCTATAAAAGCTTTAATTTTGGTGGGTTTTTAATATTGCTTTCGTTAGCAAGAACAGCAAACTACAGGACATTTACCTAAAGTCTGTTTCCATGAGATAACAAGTTCAATTATTCAGTTTCAAATTTGATGTAGGATGGAAAATAGTTGTGCTCACCTTGTCATATTTGGTTGATGTTTGTGGCTGAACTGTCTTTCTCTACTGTTCTGTTCTGCATAGAGCTCGGTCCCTGCTGGCCAACATATCCTGTTTTAAATAAATTCTGACTACAGATAACAAACTTTTGCACCTTATGGATCACCCACTGACTAGCAGGAACAAGAAGTTCATCTGTGTGTTTTCAAATCGAAATCTACCAAAATGCCTAGGTGCAAACAGTATAATTTATTATATTAATCCACAGTATAATCCATTATATTAATGACTCTACTTGATGGAGGGTTGTGACCCTCTTAGCATGATGATAGCATTATGATTTTCTAATGTGGCTCTGCATAGTTCCTGAAGCACTACTTTATCTGCAAGGGTATAAACTGTGGCCAGGGCTTAGGTTCACATCCCTTGGCTTTGTCTCTCAAAGTCGCTTTGGACCCTCTGCTTCAGCAGAATCCAGATAAGTTAATTGATCATCTGGCTTCTTTCTTACGTGAAAAACTGTTTGCCTGTGTGAAGTGATCCATCATTTTGTTACCCTGTGGTGACCTGACGAGAGGATTAGAGCCAGACAATTCTCATCCATTTATATTTAATTAGACATAGCCATTAGCAAGCTGGAGACTTTCAATAATTGTGTGTTTCCTGCTTGAATTTATTTTTCCTTACCACTGCTTTCCTGTAAATCTTACATAAACCAATAATGATGCACTAATTGATTGTGAAGTTGTAAATAGGTAGTCAGAATTTGTGAGTGCTTTTGATTCAATACAGGAACAGCAAAGCTCCTGATAGCTGAGAAACTCATCATAATACCAGATTTTTATATGTTTACTCATACTGAATTACACACTTTTGTTTAGGTCCTTCAAATGGCCCTGATGCACTGTAATAACTATCTTGGAATAAAATATGCCTCCTGAATGCCAGTTATGGTGTCAGAATCCCAGCCTAAGCAGCTTATTCAAGACATTTGCACTTTCTGAGAAGTTCATTAAAACATTGAAATCAATTCTCATAAATTTTAGAATACTGCATTTTTATTTCTGTAAATGCTAAGCACCACAGAGAGGTAAGTTGCTGTTAGCAGTTACTCTAACTCAGATTGGTTTGGATACCCTTCAAAAACCAATTTGCACTCATTTAAAAACAGTGTGATAATGAATTGCATTAATTGTTAATGTTCACTTTCAGTGTCATTACAGAACCCATCCTAAATCCCTCTCACAGGACAACCCATTGGCAGTACATGCTGAAAAGAGAAATGCAAGAGCCCTGAGCCTAATTATTTGTTTGTAATGGCTCAAGCCCCATTACTTACTTAGGAGAGTGGTTTTGTTCCTGTGTTCAAACTCTTGCAGCTCAGTGGCAGAGGTCCCTGGCAGATTTATGTGAGCTGCTCACTTTGCATCAGCAGGATTTGTATAGCCCAAGTAGCAGGGCCAAAATGACTTAAGAAGTATCAGCTATCATGTACTGACACTGTTCAGATTACCCAGGTGCCTTTTCAAAAAAACATAGAGTGTTTAGCAAAAGGTTATGGTATGAAACAAACATATACCCATCAAAA
>NW_020957344.1:2576-8632 GCF_003031625.1 Empidonax traillii | reverse complement strand
GTGGTTTTGTTCCTGTGTTCAAACTCTTGCAGCTCAGTGGCAGAGGTCCCTGGCAGATTTATGTGAGCTGCTCACTTTGCATCAGCAGGATTTGTATAGCCCAAGTAGCAGGGCCAAAATGACTTAAGAAGTATCAGCTATCATGTACTGACACTGTTCAGATTACCCAGGTGCCTTTTCAAAAAAACACAGAGTGTTTAGCAAAAGGTTATGGTATGAAACAAACATATACCCATCAAAACTGCATCGTATAGGAAGTTTAAATTAGAAATAGTATTTATTTGCATTCATGGCTGGTTTTAGACTGCCTAGAGATTATTTTGTGTGTAATGTTTTTATTCTTTCTCCTCTCTCCATCCAGGCTGTATTTGGGGGGGTCCATAAAGTGTAATGACTTCATGAGACGAAATATAACTTTCAACCTCTAAAGGACCTTTCTTCTCTGGGCGGTCAAGTGTTCACTGACTGTTGATTGATTAATTGATTGGTTAATTCTTTCACTCATTCATTGGAGATTGGCTGTAACCACATCCATGAGGGTTGTCATGCACACAGACCAAGCATAAGGAGTTGAGGAGCAGAAAAGTGTGATTTGATTATTAAATCATGGGATCAGGATTCACATTATTGCAGATATTACTGCACCTTCTTATGTTTTAAATTTTGATATGAAGAAGGACAGTGTGTCAGGAGCCTTACATCTGGTGGTTTATGAACACAAACCATGTTGATAACTGTTACCAGGACCAGAGGAAATAGTCCTTTCCATTATAAATCTTTTTGGAAGTGTTGGAATTCACTAGATCAAAATGAGGAACATTAAAAATGTGTTCTGTTTTTGCTAGGTATGTTCTAAAAATATGTTCTGCTGTTTTGATAAAATTTCTAAGGGGAAAAAAAGATCTTTAATGCAGTTTATAACTATCAAAATCTTTTGCAGTGCTTCTGCTAAGTGGTTGATTCCACTTGTACCTTGACTGTTTGAATTTATGTGGTCATCCAAACAAAAAGCCTGGGGAAACCAGTGAAATGTGAATGTGAGTGGTTTCCAAAAGCAACTTTTCCCATGGAACTGCCAGATAAAAGTTACAGTTCTTCTCTACAAATCAAAAGTCAGTTGCTTGGGAGGACAGATATGTAAGGTAAAAGGCTGAGTGACATTTGGAAAAGGAAGTTGGAGAAGTGAAACAGAAAGGATGAAGGTTGAAAAGTTTGAGCTTCTAAGAGAAAAATGAGGAGTGCTGGAGTAGCACAGAACTTTTCTAGCCAGCAGGTACCTATAAGGCAAGAATTTAGGTCCTTTTGATTAGATGACAGGGGGCAGCTGTACAAAATAAGTATATAAGGAGAAAAGCATGCAAAAAGTATTGTTGTCTCTTCCTTATAAGGCAAATTCACCTGCTGATGAGTGCCAGCTGCCCTAATAGGAGAAGGCAGACAAATTCAGAAAGCTGCCATAGTACATAGGCTGCTCTTTAGGGTTGGCTATCACCTCCTTTCTTGCTGAAGCTGGTCCATTTTATGGAATGGAATCAAATATTTGCAAGGCAGGACAACATAATATTTCTTTCATATGGCTGTGCTTTATAATGTACTGGCTTCTATCAGCACACAAAATACCTCTCTTCCCCTGAAACTCGTGGCAGTGAAAGCAGGGCAGATGTGTCTCACTGCTGCTCATTAACACTGCTGGTGCCTAATTGCTTGTCATGGTCCATATGCTCATTTGCAGGCTGCCTGAGGAGCCACAGGCTGGACATCAGCTACCAGGTCCTCAGAGTGTTAAAATCTTGCTGTACATCTGATGGCAGATGCTGGTGTAGGCTGCACCTTATTAAGGGAGTCTCATCGAAGCAGTCACGTTGGAGAGACAGGATATCTGTTCCAGACAACAACAGCAGTTCACAGGTAGGTGCATTTGAAAATCCCTTCAGTCTTTTGAAGTCTGCTTTACACCATGTGAAGACCCTGCACATTCTTGTCCTGTATAATTGTTTGTATTTGTAGGTTAAATTTAGAGTGAGGTACGAATCAGCAGAAAGAAGTGGGGGACGTTCAATAGATGATGCATCAGAACACTGTGAGTGCACTGAAGTGGCTCATATGTGTTACTCAAAGGCATTTCTGTTTCATTTTGGGAAAAGGATACCTGGGTGACTAATGATGAAAGGAGGCAGACTCGGCAATACACGAAGAAAACTCTTGCTCTGATGTGTACTGTGATCAGATTTCAGGTAGGCTGCAACTAACCAGCTACCAGAAAGGCTTTTAGCGAAGCTGTGAGTAACACAGAAGCACAGCACATCAGCAGCACAGTTACATTAGCAAACAGAAGGTCAATGAGAGCTCTGTCTCTTGGGGTCTGGCTCAGGTGCAGCTTTAGAACAATCAGTTTGAATTTACCTATCTCGCTCCTTTTCGAGGGTCGACAGCCGTGTCTCATCTTGACAAAATGCACTTTTGAAGATGCCAGGACATAACACACAGGATGCTTTGCTATTCAGAATGATCACAAACATTACAGAAGAGGACTGGAGCTGATCATTATTTAAATGCTGGCCTGGTAGAAAACAGTTCATTTTCTGCTTTGGTGAGTGCTAGGGAAACACAATATGCCAGATCCCTTTTTCTCTCACCATCTGAACAAACGTGAGCATATACCTACAACTCCACTGCAGCAGCAGCAGAGACAGAAATTAACTCCTGAGTCTTAAGACTGTGCCTCAGTTTATCATCCAAGCAGATGGATTGGATTACATCTCCTCATAAATTTAATGACTTCTCATGCAAGGTGTAAATGACAACCTTAGGGTATGCTCTGTTCTTAAAATTTGGGAAGTTCCAGTTCTTCAGCCAAGAGGCAGGAAATTACCTGTGAGTGATCCCTGGCTGCTGTGACAGCAAAGGCAAGAAGAGTCAGCTCTAACAATTTCCCTTGCCTCAGCTTTGAGAGGAGCAATGCACCTGCAAGGTGATTGTATTGCTTTTCAGCAATGTGATAGAAATCTCATCTTCTCCAAGAAGTGGGAATTAGGGTATTTTACCAGGAAGTGGATGACACACTGATGGAAGACCTTTTTGTATCAAAGAATCTTTGATTCTTTTTATGCAGAGTGCAGGACTTAAGGGTGGTCTCATCTTCCCTCATTGAATAGGTATCCCAAGCATGTGCAAACTACCGCTTCATTTGTAATCTCAGCACAAGGGGCAAGGCTAAGTCTGAAGGGAAGGATATATATTGGAGAAATGTGTCTCTTCATGAAACAGCGAGTTCAGAGGCAGATTATGAGGGTAAAGTGATATAAGGAAGTTGTCCATAGTAGTCTCCCTTACTCACTGGCCCTGCCTTTCACTGAGCCATGCGGTTCCCTTGTCTCCTCCATCTAGACCATCCCAGGTCCCATCTCCAGATCTCTTTTACCTGAGCCAACCCCACAAAAGCACCCCTTAAAAGTAGGGTTTGGCCCTTTTAAGCTCAGCAGCAGGCTAATGTGTAGTCTGATCTTCAGGGGAAAATTTACTTTGTCTAACAATCCTGAGAGCTGGAGGGGCAGACATACATCTGAGCATATTTCTACAGAAACCCAAGTTTGAAAATACACATATATGTATATGTACATATGTACTGAAGAGGACCATAAAAAAGGTCCAAAATCATCATTACTTTCTCAGGAAAGGCCATAAAGGTTACAGACTGCAGTTCTGGCAAGGGCATCCTGTACTCCTTTCAACCGTATTCTATAAAAACAAATAAACCAGAAACAAAAACTCAGCCACAAAACATGTAAGATTTTTTTCTCCAAAAATTAAATGAGTGGCGAATGCTATCCTCCAAGGCAGGAGAGAATCCACATTTCCCTTTCCAGGGAAGTCAGAATATATTGATTCAAATTGCCTGGAAAAAACTCCAGGCCTTCAACGATTGTTGACACTTGTTTTAACATTTTCAACACTTTTAATTGGTGACACGATACAACCAAGGTGTGACTCGGCCAAAAATTTACTGGAGGATGGGGGAAGTCTCACAAGATACCTGTTCTCACTATTTTCTGCCAGCTCTTGGTCTTTGTAGGGGACACAGTAACAGATCATTTCCCAGTGAGTCCTTTTTAAACCTAATTTTCTCTCATGGTCAAAGCACTCACAGCCTGTCTCTCCGGAGAACATCAGTAATGCTTTTTCTGTTGACAGCATCTGAGGACAGGAGCAGAGCAAAATATGAAGCACATTCATTAAAACACAGGACACAGATCGATTATGTGGTCTGTGCAATTCAGAGAACAGCTCCCACAGGAAGCTGGTGCCCACCTTCGAGCTTCAGCTTTGGGATGAGTCTGTTTGTTTTTAAACTGCATGGCTTTATAAATCTGATCAGTACCCCTGGATGACTCAGCTGCCCTCACCTCAGGGTTTGTTCTCCAAAAGAACCTGTGGGAGAGCTCCAGTTTATCTGACTGGTCCTAATGGCAGAGAGCCTGCAGCCTCACAACTCATGGTAAGGAACTCACTTGGAAATAAGAAATTGCAACTTCATTTCCTTCCTCACTGTGAAAAATTGACTTTCTCTTGGCTTTCCTCACTCTCTCTCTTTGGATGGCTGCAGCTACTGAAAATGCTCTGCCTTAAAAATAACATCTTCCAGCAGATCAGACAATATTGCTGAGCAGTTATCAAAGAAAGAGCCTTGTGCATAGATAAGACAGTTTAACTTCCCAACTAGCAAGGCAAGCTCTTGTGCCTTCAGGTCTGCCTTTGATATCACTTGCCACATGTTTTGATCATGCAGCTGTGGATTTATAGCTGAAACAACATAACATGACTCTGTGACATTAGATCTGTTCATTTAGCACACAAATCCTTCTAAACATGATAAATTCCTTGTTGAAATCAGTAAGTATTTTGACTTAAAAGGCACTAGCAAAAGCCTATCCTGACAGCTTCTCTTAATCTCCTCTATGTACTTCTTTGTACCTCAGTGGCCCCTGTAAAAACAAAGCAGAACAAAAAGTTACTCCTTTGTATTTCTTATTATTTGGTGTTTCAATTGACATCTGATTTTTCCACTGTCTTTTTAAAACAGCAAATGCAATTTGCTCATGCTGTGCATCTTTACAGAAGCCATTCTAGTGTAAGCTCTGATATTTACCCAGGAGCAGATGTGAAAATACTCCTGCTGACAGCTAGCACCTTCCACAAACAACAGACCACAGATTCTGATCCTATTTATTTGAAGTGGCTGAAAATTGGTCCAGTGTTCACTAAGATAAAGCCAATTCTCGGGGAGAGGGGAAAAGAAAGCAAAAGTATTACATTATCCTGTGTCTTTCAGATCCCCAGGTATGCTTTATATCAAAGAAACATCAGGGATGTTGTTTAGCACCTACATTAATACCTGTGTTTGTGGAATAGGACCTGTTGCACTGAATAAGATGACAGCTCTCCTCACAAGACTTCTACAGAGTACAGAAAAGGCCAGTGGATATAGATCTCTAGGAAGTACTGGGGTAATGAGGGGAGAAAAAGGCTTCTAACAGACTTCTCACACCCAAAGCCAGACATACGGAGCTCCTTTTCAACCACCTTGGAAACGAATTACCCAAAGCTGTAATTTCAAGCCTTATGACTGCTTCATGCATCCTCTGAAACACACAAAAATTTGATGTGTCTCAATAAAACAGGAAGTTTTAATTCTTTCTTTTTGCACCTGCTTATTAAAATATGAAAGGCTTGCTCATGTAAACGCTTTAAAAAGCTACTGGTGCACCTCGTGACGGGGAACCAAGCTGTACCCAGACTTGTTTGAAGTGTTACCTTCCAACCATTAAAAAATTTCCAGAGGGGCTCCTTTTGCAGGGGCAGACGTTTGAAGCATGACAGTCACTTTTGTCTATGCGGGATGGATCTATCAGAGGTGCGTTGCACGTACTGAATGGTGACAGTAATTTTGTTGACAACAGTGAAGTGAAAGCTTCAAAGGAAAACATTAGTGACAAATGTGTTAGAAATACAAAATACCAGCTGGCTGGTCCTCCCTGGAGGCAAACCTTTTTTTTTTT
>NW_020957344.1:0-2316 GCF_003031625.1 Empidonax traillii | reverse complement strand
TCACTTTTGTCTATGCGGGATGGATCTATCAGAGGTGCGTTGCACGTACTGAATGGTGACAGTAATTTTGTTGACAACAGTGAAGTGAAAGCTTCAAAGGAAAACATTAGTGACAAATGTGTTAGAAATACAAAATACCAGCTGGCTGGTCCTCCCTGGAGGCAAACCTTTTTTTTTTTTTTTTTTTTTAATTGAAAGGTCTTTCTCTTTAGATGGTCTGTTTATCTGCCGTAATTTGACAGTGTATGGAAATGATACCTAAATTTATTTTCAAGAGGATAATTGCCCTGGCGTTTAATCTCTGTGTCATCTTCTAAATCCTTCCACCACTTTGCTGTTCTTCTGTTCTCAGGCAGATTCTAGACCTCCTAGATGAAGTCATATTTTCCCTCACACAGACAGTCTCTTAGTGGCTGTCACCAACAGAAAATAGCTGCTTGCATGGGGTGGTAAGCACAGGAAGGAATAGATGCATCAGACAGGCAACAGGGCTTGCAAAGCGTGTTGGAAATTCTCCTCCTGGTATCTGGGGACTCTTTTCAGCACACTTCACACACCAGGTAAAAAAAGTATCATCTTTCTTTTTGGCTTTTTTTGATGCCTGGAGAGGTGTTTCTGTGCAATGAATGTCACAGGATCTGCCACAGAGGTCTCAGAGGGCACTAGGAACCCCTGATGCCAACCCTGGTCAACTCCTGGCCTCCAACCTGTTCATCTTCATGTCCTCCCATATTAAACTCACTGTAAGGGAGCAGATTGATTGCAGGCACAGCTCTGGGACACCCAGCAGCTTTGGGAGATTGCTCATCACCTGCCAGAGTTTGGATTGTGCCAGTTCCTCTCTAGCTCTCAAGGATTACATGTCCAATCAAGCACTGAAGGGGATTAAGGTTGCTTCTAATCACTACAAAATTCAAAGCTTGCCAAAGATTATGTTTGGCACCAGACACCAAAAAGGTTAATTGTCATGTCTCTAGATGATGAGCATAAAAAATTAGAAATTCTGTGCCACTACTCTTAGAGGACAGGTATAATAATTTGGTGGTGAACAGTGTCAGTAACTGAAGCCATAAGCACACAGGGTAATGTGCCATCACTGACCTGTACAGGATTTGCCTCATCAGTCACCTTTTTACACTTCATTATTTTGCCATTTCTAAGTGAACACATTTCTCCCCTCACTGCCCCACCCAACCCCGGGTTTTATCTCAAGGAAATTTTAATAAGATTGTTTTTGAGCCTTTTGCAGGCAACAGAAGTCTGGCTTTTACATTCAATACATATTTTATTCAGTCCTCAAATTCTCTCCGTAGAAGCTCTGGGTATGTTCAGGGAGTTCCATTTCATTTGTTATCTTACATTGAATTGCATTTTGGAATATGTTTGGTGCTGGCAGTTGGGGTTTGACACTGAGAACTGCTCAGCTCGTGTATAAGCTCTCCAGTAATGTCTCAGAATTTAAAACAGTGCTCAGTTTTGAGCATTTGAAATTTTACTTTGTTTTTTTCATAGGAGTGATCACGCTGCTCTAACTTTTCACAATCTGGATCCTTTATGAAATCCCTCAGTTGGTGAAGCTGGATGATGGTCCCACAAAAGCTGGTCTGAAATATGCTGTTATTTCAGTTTGGCTTTTAAAAGGAAGCAGAATTAGCAGGATTGCTCCAGAAAACGCTGTTTTTTCAAAGAGGTAGGTATAATATGAATGATTAGGAATGGTTTTTTAAAATACTGATGTCTGTTTGTACTCTTGGCTGCATGAACTCCCTTGCAGTTCTGTAACATCATTAACCTTCTCAGATGCTTAAATGATTTTGGAATCTAACACAAACACACTTTTGAACCTTCACCCTGAACTCTCATTAAAAACTATTGGGATTCCTACTACACGATTTTTGATGGAAGTCCTGAAAGGTATTACTCCTGCAGGTCTTTTAAATACTTGTACTTGTTACCAATTGCACATTTCCTTCTGTATTGATGGAGTCTTTCATTAGTTTATTGAGATATTTTTTCTTTGGTTGGTTGTTTTTTTGTTATTTTTTTTTGTTTGTTTGTTTTTAATTATTTTATTTTGGTTTGGTTTGGTTTTTTTGTGGAAGAGATCCATGGATTTTGGATTCTGCATTTTGTTGGAGCCTACTAGGAAATGGCAAATGGCTGTACATACTTGTCACGGCCAAAGGATGGAGAAATCTTCAGGTCTCATGGCTATCTGGTTGATTTACATCACGGATTTTTTTTTTTTTTTTTTTTTTTTTTTTTTTTTTTTTTTTTTTTTTTTTTTTTTTTTTTTTTTTTTTTTTTTTTTTTTTT
>NW_020957343.1:33904-37399 GCF_003031625.1 Empidonax traillii | reverse complement strand
GGTAGTGGGAGATTACCCAAAGAGCCATGCAGTAAACTCATGAGACCACTGAAAAAGGTCCGACTACTGTAGATATCCTGTGACAAAAAAATATACCTAGCCTAGATTATTACAGTATTATTTCTATATACTTTTCTTATTTTTATAGTTAATGAAATGCATAATATTTTAAAGTTTATCTACACTCTCAAAAAAACCCCTCACTTAGCTCCTTTGAACCTTCACAGTCATCTGGCTTCCCCTTATCTTTATATACTACAGCTTGTAGAAAGATTACAACAGTAAAAGGAAAAAGTGACTTCCAAACGACATTGTGGGCTTCATGGACCTCTGTCCTACTTTGGACACCTCTTGACCTGGTTTATGAACTAAAAATAGCAGGAAAGTGAGATGCAGACATCAGGACTGAGAACAGCTGAGCAGATGCTGTGAAGCAGAGCTGTGCAGCAGTTACTAACTTATTTTCTTGCCATAGATATCTTGGGCTTTCCATGCCAAAGTCACTTGTCTTCCCCTTTAACTAGCACTTAAACCATATATATTAATCAGCCTGCTTATAGGGTAGGAAATCCATTAATAAGATCCTGGCCCAACTCTCAGTGACCTGAATGCACGGATTTTACTCCTCATATCTTGAAAAAGACAGTGACTTAGGTATCACTCGCTTCTCTAAATACAAACAGATTATGCTATTAAACTACCTCATCACTTTTATATTAATGTGGAATTTATTTATTTATAAGGCAGAATACAAACATGAATGTTGTAACACAGCTGAGAAGCACAATGAAAAATAAAAGCAGACTGAATGTCTTTCAGTAAATACATTTACTTTAATTCATGACTCAGGCCTAATTCTTGTCATTATTTTGTTAAAATAAATTCTAAAGAAAATAAGATTAGGATGACAAAACATCTCTTACCAATGAGTACCTAGACCACACATGCAAACAGTTAGACTGTCTGCCTACTCTGCCAGCTAAATACCACCTCAGCTTAATTTTTTACTATTATTTCCAAAACTATCCTTGAATTTTGATCTGGAACAGCTCATTCCCCAAACAATGTCTTAGACTTCCCTGCCAAAAAGAAATAATTAAATTACAAGAAAAATAAGCAATTTTATCATTCCCATGATTAATACTTATTTTTGCCTGTAATCTACATTCAGGACATCTCTTTTGTCATAAATCCTTTGTTGATATGCATCTGAGTTGCTTGAAGTAAGAGATTTCTCAATTACAACAATGCAGAAGTATTAAAAACGAAAAATTTTTGTTCAGGAAATATCATATCATTGAAAGTAAATTATTCCTTGGGAAGGAGCAGTATAAATTATTTTTTTTGATCTGGAAATAAAAGTAATTATGAAATGTTTATGACATAGATTATTGGAAGTTTTATTTTTTTACTCCAATATCTGTAAAAGTATAATAAATCTACAGTGATTTATAAGTTTATGACATTTAATGGTATGTAAGTGGTCAGCACTAATTAGTGGTGCTTGCTAGTGTCAACATGCTTAAATTTGAGAAGGTATCTCAAAGAATGAGGAACAATTAAAATCTAACTTTACATATAGTAGCCTATTACATTGGCTTTTTTTATTGTCAGTCAAGATAAATGGATAGTTAATAGTTGATAAATGTTCACTTGAGGATGAAGTGATTTACATTTAAAAGGGCCTGAGACTTTGTAACATAGGATTGCTGTTTCAACTCTAGATGTCTACAATAGGTGAGATAAATCCCACCTCAATAGGAAAAAGAATTCAGGTGCACACGTTGCCATGTTCCACCCCTGCAGCTTTTCCCATCGTTCCTATTTTTCTGTGTTTTATCTTAATATATAATTTCAAGGCTTTCTGCCTCTAGAAAACTAGGTTATTTAAAGCAAAACTGTGTTTTTCAAGCTGCATACAATGATTTAGTAATTTGCATACTGACACATCAACTGCAGGGAAAAGAATGAGAAATTCCTGTCTTTTTTTTTTCTTTTTCATTTAGCTTTTATAAAGTTGATATATATATATCAACTGGCATACATAGTTACACTCTTGTAATGAAGTTAAGGGGATGTTATGAGAAAAGACTGTGATTGCTTATCACTGGAGAAATAAATGGAACACCCCTAATCTGAAAATTTTTTTAAAAGAAATAGGAGCAGTAGAATCATAGAATCATAGAATAGATTGGGTTGGAAAAGACCTCCAAGATCATCAAGTCCAATCCCTGATCCAACTCCAATTACTATATCATGGCACTAAGGGCCACATCCAATCTCTTTTTAAAAACTTCCAGGGATGGTGAATCCACCACTTCTCTGGGTAGGCTGTTCCAATGCCTGATTACCCTCTCTGTAAAGAATTTTTTCCTAACATCTAACCTAAACCTCCCCTGGCAGAGCTTGAGCCCATGTTCCCTTGTCCTATTGTTGGTTGCCTGGGAGAAGAGACCAACCCCCACCTGGCTACAACCTCCCTTCAGGTAGTTGAAGAGAGTGATGAGGTCACCTCTAAGCCTTCTCTTCTCCAGACTAAACAACCCCAGCTCCCTCAGCCTCTCCTCACAGGACTTGTGCTCAAGTCCCTTCACCAGCCTTGTTGCTCTTCTCTGGACCCGCTCCAGCACCTCAATATCCTTCCTGAACTGAGGGGCCCAGAGCTGAACACAATACTCAAGGTGTGGCCTCACCAGTGCTGAGTACAGGGGAAGGATCACTTCCCTGGTCCTGCTGGCCACGCTGTTCTTGATGCAGGCCAGGATGCCATTGGCCTTCTTGGCCACCTGGGCACACTGCTGGCTCATGTTCAGCCTCCTGTCGATCAGCACCCTCAGGTCCCTTTCTGCCTGGCTGCTCTCCAGCCACTCTGTGCCCAGCTTGTAGCACTGCAGGGGGTTGTTGTGGCCAAAGTGCAGGACCCGGCACTTGGCCTTGTTGAACTTCATCCCATTGGAGTCAGCCCATCTCTCCAGTCTATCCAGATCCCTCTGCAGAGCCCTCCTGCCTTCTAGCAGGTCGACACTCCCTCCCAGGTTGGTGTCATCTGCAAATTTGCTGATGATGGACTCAATCCCCTCATCTAAATCATCGATAAAGATGTTAAACAGGACTGGTCCCAGCACTGATCCCTGGGGGACACCACTGGTGACCGGCCGCCAGCTGGATGCAGCCCCGTTCACCAGCACTCTCAGGGCCCGGCCCTTGAGCCAGTTCCTGACCCAGCACAGAGTGCCCCTGTCCAAGCCATGGACTGCCAGCTTTTCCAGGAGTATATTATGGGAGACAGTGTCAAAGGCTTTGCTAAAGTCCAGATAGACCACATCCACAGCCTTTCCCTCATCCACCAGGTGGGTCACCTGATCGTAAAAGGAGATCAGGTTGGTCAAACAGGATCTGCCCTTCCTAAACCCATGTTGGCTGGGTCTGATCCCTTGTCCATCCTGTAGCTGCTGTGTGATTGCACACAGGATGATCTGCTCCATAACTCTGCCA
>NW_020957343.1:27205-33407 GCF_003031625.1 Empidonax traillii | reverse complement strand
GTTACTAGGGTCAGCCTTGCATCCTTTTTTATGGATTGGAGTGATATTTGCCAACTTCCAATCATATGGGACCTCCCCCGTGAGCCAGGACTGTTGGAAGATGATGGAGAGCGGCTTGGCAAGCTCTTCTGCCAGCTCCCTCATCACCCTAGGATGGATCCCGTCTGGTCCCATAGACTTGTGAGGATCGAGATGATTCAGTAAGTCACCAGCTATTTCATCCTGGAATACAAGGGGGCTATTTGGTTTCCTATCTCTGTCTACCAGCTCCAGAGGCCAGTTGCCTTGCAGTAATATCTTACAATTTTGCCTATTTATTTAGTTAATATTTATACTGGATCTTGATGTTCTAGTAGACTTCAATGACCATCCTGAAATATCTTCATGCATAGAGAATAGAATAGAACAGGATATTTAAGCTGGAACTGACCTATAACAATCTAGTCCAACTGCCTGACCACTTCAAGTGATGTTGGACAAAAACAAAAGCTTGTTGTTAATGGCAGTGTCCAAATGCCTTTTAAACACTGACAGGCTTGGAGCACTGACCACCTCTCTAGAAAGCCTGTTCAGTGTTTGTACTTCCTGGTGTCCAGTGTGCGCCTCCCCAGATGCTTCCTTGAACCATTCCCATGTGTCCTATCACTGGATACAAGGAAGAGAAGATCAGCACCTACCTCTCCAATTCCCCTTCTCGGGAAGTTGTAGTGAGTCACCCTTTAGCTGCCTTTGCTCCCAACTAGACAATCCCATGAAAATGTACAGTTTAGGAAAAAAAAAATCAGAAAATTTAAAGGAAAATAAAATGAAACTCTTTCCTTTGTCTTTCCCTTGAGGCAGAAGATAATCATGAGATTATTCCAAAAGTACAAAACCAGTTCAAACATGAGAGTCTGTGGGTCCTTGTGCATACCTTTTGCTCTTAAATGTTTACTGATCCTTTTCCATTCTTGTGAAACTAGTTCTCTGAGAATTTCCTCTCTAGTTTCAGCCCTTTTAAATTGCCACTAACCAGTTTTAATTAGGACCTATAGCAAGAAAACTGTAGTATTTTTTTTTTTTTAAGAATCTGGAAACTAGAAATTTCCCAGGCCCATCCTGTGTAAGTTTGTAGCCATCTTATTAAGCAGTAAAGCCTGGAAGAAGGGGCTCATAAGAAAGGACAGCTTTTCGAACACTTTTGGAATGAAAAATACATTTCAAATGTGTGACTCAGTTATGTTCCAGCAAACACTGTATTTTCAGGTGTTTTGGTTTTTTTTACTATATCCTGAAATCCCTAAATGTAGAAGTAGTTACTGAAGCTGGATCTATAAGCAGTTGCAGTTTCTGTTGATATGCCATGAGAATGAGAGTTCTAAGGTCTAATTACAAAATGAACAGAAACTTGAATGTTGAAGCGGCACTCAGTAGAGTTAGATGCCCAATTTTCCTGACTATATAATGAAGTTGGGACATCAGCTTAAAAATCATTCTGATTTTGTTAAAAATTTTATCATAGATCTTTAAAAGTTACTCCTTAGATGTGGCAGTAGTAGATGTCTCATAAATGCAAATGTCAAACTAGTAGAATAGATCAAATTAGAAGATACAGTGAGGCATTAGTTTTACAGATATTTTTAAATATTGTCAAAAAAATGCAAAGTAGGTATGCATAGATACATATTCCCCACTATTTGATGGTTTATAAAAGCAAAGAAACCTTTAGGTTGAAAATGACCTTTAAGTTCTTTGAGTCTAAATGTAAACACAGCACTGCCAGGTCTACCACTAAACCACGTCACTAAGTGCTACACCTACATGCCTTTTAAATGGTTCTAGGGATGGTGACTCAAGCACTTACCTGGTCAGCCTGTTCCAGTGACTGACAAACTTTCTGGTGAAGACTTTTTTCCTAATATCCAGTATAAAATTCCCCTAGTACAGCTTGAGGCCATTTCCTCTTACTTCATCACTACTTGCCTGGGAGAAAACTCTTCCATGGGCTTGCAAGGGGACACTTGCTTACCATGGATCTTCGCCAGAGGGTTACGGGGGATAATGGCTTATGAGTCCACCCCTGTTTCCTTGTGGAGGTCCCTCCCCATGGGAGAACAGTCCTTGAATAGACCTCTCCGACATAGGTCTAGCATGGATCCTTTACTTGGATCCCAACATCTTACCTGAGCCGTTTGCTCCGACGTAAGTTCTCTCTCTCAGGGTCATAAATCTTCAGCAGCAGCATGGATCCCACACACGGATCCCAACATCCTTACCTGAGCCGTTCTTGCTCCAGTGTAGGTTCTCTCAGGGTCACAAATCTCCAGCACCAGCAGCATGGATCTCTCACTGAGATCCCAAGCTTATCCGAGCCATTTTCACTCAAGCGTAAGCCTCATTCTCCTCAGGGTCTAAATCTTCATTAGGACTCTGCCTCATTTCAGTCCTTCTCATGAAGTTTTGGCTTCCTTGCACATCCACAAGCTCATTTGTGAGCCGCATGGGGGTCTCTTCACCCCAACAATCTTCCAAAGGTAGCAGGGATTTATTTTTCAGTCTTTTCCCTGCTGAAGGGAGAGAGCGAAAGGGGGGAGAAACAGCCCCCCTCCTTCGAACTTTTCTTCTCTCTCCTGCAGCTGCCAGCTTTAACCTTGGAGGTCCCTTATCTCTTTGCCGGAATTCTTCTGCATCGGTTCTTCGTCCAAACAGTCAGTCCTCTAAAGATTTTTTTCTTTACTCTCTTACATGAGAGAAGGGGAGCTTCAGTGCCACACCTGCCCCCAGCCCAGGGCTGGGGGAGGAGGGGGCCTTGGCCCACCTCGGGGCCCACTGCCACCTCTCCTACATGGCTGCCACTTCTAATTTCAACTGCACAACACCTTTCTCTTCCGTTTTCTTAAACATGTAATTAGCAAAGGTGTTATTGAGAGTTTTGATTGGCTTTTTGTCCAGAAATCCACCTGGACAAAACCATCCTCAGCCCCAGGGTCTGGCTGGTGAGCAAAACCAAGACAAAAACTATGACTGTCTAGCTGTTTTTCAAAATGCTCATGTTATTTAGCCAAAAATCATGTGTAAAAATAGCACTATTGTTTTGAAAAATAAGTAATTGTAGTATAATTTTCAGTTTCTCAAAATGTAGCTTGCTCTGTGTTTGTAAAATGTAAAACACATTTTGAAATTATAGTATACAATGTTGTTGCATTGTTCTTTCTCTTGTGATTTATTGCACCAGTGGTGGCCTGTACCTATAGCATTGTCAGTTAGCCATGTATTCTGCTATGCTGTTTTTTTAAAATTTCATGAACTTGTTATGGATTTAATAGTCATTATGTGTGTCTTAATATCAACATCAGTGTAAACTGAGACTAACATCTTGACTGCCAGCATGTATTTTGGATGTGTATTCGTAAATATACTGGTAGGCAAAAGAAATACTTCCTAGCTGAAATAACTGCTGAAAAAAGCTATATGCAAACCCAAATCACTAGGAAAAGCAAACTGGTTAAAAAGGCATGCCTTTCACACAACACTCTGGATTGCAAGTTTAAATATGAGAAATGTGCAGTTCCTGCAGTGTTACAATCCATAAGTTCATGCCCAGTGACTTGGGATAGCATTTCCTCACATCTGTTCCTTCCTTATATGTTTGCCAAAAACTTTGGAAGAAATTGTTTGAAACCACTTAAATACTTGCATTGTTGTTTGGTTTTGGGTTTTTTTAAATAAACCTTTTTCACATTAATAGTCTATTTAAACATGACATGGTCTGTCATAATTCAAACTGCAGTCTAGTTTTCCCATGATGTGTCTTTTACCACTGTGATTTTTTTTTTTCTTGGAAGCATAGCTTGCAAAGAAGTGATCTTCATGGGCAAAGATAATTGTTTGTAATAGGAAAATCATGGAGAAAAACCATAATAGCTGTCTTTTTGAAAAAGGGGAAAAACAACACTCCCTCAGACCTGAACAGAAACTTTCAATTAAAGTATTTGTCCCAACGACAAGAATAGTCAGAACAAATAATCCTGATTTTACAAGGAAAAAATTCAGACTGATGTGATGGTAGTCAACCAATAATTTTAAATCACTTTAGTAATTTTCAGAACTATATTGGTAACTTATTGTTCTAATAGCTTCTGTTTACAGATTCTTTGTTATACTTGTTCTGAAAGACAAAGGTACTCTGCTTTCTTGTGTACAGACTCTTTCACTGCCTTCTGTGTGCCTGAGTTGACTCCCTTCACCACTTTATTTCAGGCTATATATGGCATTTTCTGCCCCCTCCCTGCTGTTGTCTAGTACACATTAAGGACCTTGGACTTGGGCTGTTTCTGCATGTATATGTATTTTCAATTGCCTTGGGACTTCTGTTTATTCACAGTATCAAATTCTGGAATTTAATTGTTTATCGTCACCCAAGATTCTGATTTGAGCACAGTGAGAACAGAGTGTTCAGGCACTTTTATATGTGGACTGTGCAGTTTTAAATTAAAAGGTATGGGCCTCAAGTGGATAGCTGTCTGGTTTAAAGACTATAGGCACTTGTCAGTGCACACATATGTGCTACACCTCTCGCAGTGTTAAAGACGAATACAAGGTTACTAGCCTATTCTCCTGAATTCAGGCACAACAGCAGTGACAATGCTTAAGACAGGATCTCATAATAGGGGTCCTGAATACGGGTCTTGCACACTCCACTATTACTTTTCCAATAAAAGCCTTAACAAAAGAGTACACTGAAATCAGAGGAGTATGGAAGAGTCTTCATTTGTATGATTGCAATATTACTACCAATATTACTACTGCTTTCGTGTAAGGGTTGCACAGCTTAGAGCATGTCTATCTCAATATTTTTTTTTTTTTGGAAACGTGTTTTTTTCGTAACAGTTGTATCCTAGCAAAGAGTATAATTGGCTAGTAAGGTTTAAAATAACAGCTGAGACAGGTAACCCAGCGTTACCATTTTATAGGGAATAAGAGTTCAGGCATTTAGAACTGAAACAGCCTGCTAACTTGACTTGAAACCCTTGTGATGTTGATTTAGCTACTGTTTTAGCCAAGGTGTGTTAAGAGTTTTTTTCTGTTTTCTCTTTTTAATGCAGTGTGAACATACCTTATGACTGAAGATCAGAAGGAACAGATGTCACATGGAAGAAGGGATGGCACTACGGATGCTGAGAGTTCAAATTTGTATTGTCATAGATTGTGAAACTATGGAAATAACAACATTTCCTATTGGATTTTTAAAATTGCATATGTCACACAGTAAGTTCTCCTGTGGAGGTTTTTTCCCTTTTCAGTGGTGTTCAGGTAAATAAAAATAAAGAAGATATTGCTTTCAGTAAAATGAAACTGTTATAACAGAGACAGATGCTTGAGAGAAGAGATTGCAAAATGAAAGAGACAGTTAAGAGAAGTGAAAAGTTACACAGAGGGCTGGACTAAAAAGTATGTTTCATTCCATGGTTAATATGGTTACCTAGAGTCTTTCTACAGTGAGTAAAAAAACACCCAACTGATTTTCAGTTACGGATTCAAGTCAGTGGTAAACAAGCGTTCACCAGTAGTTCAAGGCCAGGCTGGAGTGAGCGAGCTCTGAGCAACCTGGTGTAGTGAAAGGTGTCCCTGCCCATGTCAGGGGGGTCGGCACTAGATGATTTTTAACACCCCTTCCAACCCAAACCATTCTGTGATTCTACTATTCTAAGTAAAAATTCACCTGAGTGACATCTCAGTACAATAGCTCTATGTTTGTGAAAGCACCAGAAACCCTGAGAGTCAGGAATCTTGTGGTTTTAATTGTTTTAACTGTCTAGTGAGAAAAAGGAGAACATGGCATTGCTGTCTGTCCTCAGTTTGGGAACTGTAAATATGTCTAAACATCGTTTAGGAAAGGACTAACATCTATGCATGACAGAAGATTCCAACCACTAGAAAAATACTAGATAAAGGTCAGAGCTATCAGCTGAGGGAGGTTATAGTCTGTGGTCTTTGGCTTTCAAATGGTAGATATTTGAACTCTACTGTCTTTCAGTTTTAGCAGAAATACACCCATATCTTATGACTGCTTTCAAAGCTGTTAAAGTACAGGCTCTGGCAAGTAGAATTATTTTCACCTGGCAGCAGAGGTCTGCTATTCTGAATACCCTGTGTAGTCCTTTCTTTATTATGGCCTCTTGCTAATTTCGGTGCAGGAGCCTTGTTCTTCCTGCTAATCTTC
>NW_020957343.1:7432-26906 GCF_003031625.1 Empidonax traillii | reverse complement strand
TGCAGTTTTAGCAGAAATACACCCATATCTTATGACTGCTTTCAAAGCTGTTAAAGTACAGGCTCTGGCAAGTAGAATTATTTTCACCTGGCAGCAGAGGTCTGCTATTCTGAATACCCTGTGTAGTCCTTTCTTTATTATGGCCTCTTGCTAATTTCGGTGCAGGAGCCTTGTTCTTCCTGCTAATCTTCACCATATGCAAATGATCAATGTAGGACGTCTCTGCTGCTAACTAATGTGTTAGAGACATTCTCAGAGGGAAGGTGAGGTTGGAGGCAGGTCCAGTAATTCCAGAGTACAACAATGGAAGCATTAGATCATCTCAAATTGCCATTAAAAATATTTTCTTAGCTTGCTTTTCCAGCTGGCTTAGATTCTTTGTTTTAGCTCTGTGGAACTCAGATTCGTCTTGACCCTGAATGTGTTGATGAGTTCCTGGTCCACGTATTATTACAAATGGTTACTTTTTAGAGGAAAAACAGTGACTAGGAGAAACATTATAGAAATGTTTTCTTAACTCTGGTACACCTTGGGAAAACCAGGTTTGGGTGAAACTTTAACTTTCTATTTTCACTGCAAGGTGGGAGCATTTCAATTCTACTGACTTCTGTTATTTTCACATTTCTATAAAAAACCCTCTGTGGGACAGAATAAATTCTGTGTGTCTCCAAACAGAGTTATGTGGATTATGTGTGCTGTTTTTCCTAGTATTTCATCAGGCTCATTATTAACATTGGACATATCAAAGGAGTAGCCAAAACAAAGCAAACTGTAACAGCTGTGAAGATGCACATTTCTGTATACTGGCAGGCTAATTTGTAAATTATGTTTTTTAAGTAACCTCAGTAAAATGTGTTCTTTGGGGAAAAAAATGGTCACATATCTCTGTTTTTTTCAAAGCTTTTAAGCTTCTTTCTCCCCTTACATTCCTGAAGGAATGGACACATGGTGTGAAATATCACAGGCCAAGAGATTACAATAGAATCTTGAAAAGCAGAAGAGATGTGCTTGAGATATTCAAAAAATTGAAAATTGCAGCCACAGTAGTTGCTGCAGTGCATGGGAGTTACTGGCAAGTTGAAACAAACTCAGAAGGCCACCTAAATATTTGTGGTGCTGGAAAACATGGCATGAGAGGAGAAGTAGCTTGATCACCCTGTAGAAGAAAAGGTCAGTGGGCCCAAAATCCTCCACTGCCTAAAAGAGGTCATAGGAAAGGCAGGGACGGACTGTCCCCAAGTTGTGCAGTGAAGAGACAAGAGGCAGAGGTCACAAACTGAACCAAGGGAAATTCCTTTGAGATAAAGAAAAAAAAATTTAAAAAAAAATGGTGGTCTGGAAGCCACCTGATCGCACTACTTGCTCGTATTAAGGTTATCCTGAAGTTAGAGCAAGTTCCATGACTGGTCATGTTTTCTTTAAAAATCAGTGCATCAAAATCAGGCTATGAATCAAAACCACAAGTAAATCACCTAAGTACAAATTAGAAATGTACTTCTGGAAACTACTGAATTTTAATTTAAATTTTCATGCCAATGGACTCTGACATTTCTTAATAGTTATTTTAAACTCTTTTGTGAATGTTTCCCATACTGCTCATTTAGATCAGACCTCTGTATTTATGGGGAACTCTAAGGAGGAGGACAGAAAAACTCTTCTTATCTGTTGGACTAACAGGTGACCCAAACTAACTGATCTGATCAAATGCTTCATTCTTCTGAATCCTTTGTTAAGCTCTCATATCACACTGTTTGTGAGTAATGTTTTACATCATCCCCAGTTAACCCAGAAACAATGTCCCATTCTCAAGGGTAATGACCCAGCCTCTACTGTTGACCCCTTTATCACCTATTGGCTAGAGTAGAGTTGTCTGATAAACCTGAGCATAATGGCTACAGCACTTAGGAAACTCCAGGTAATAGAGAAGGATGGAACACATCTCTACAGCCTCTCTGACTACCATGAGTACCCATGGCATTTCAGTTCAAGTTTAAATTTCTTCTATGCTGTCTGTGAAAAAGTTTGTGATTTATCCAGTACCTAAAGGGGGTCTACAAGAAAGATGGAGATAGACTTTTTACAAGGAGGTGTGGGGATAGGACAAGGGGGAATGGCTTCAAACTGAAAGAGAGTAGGTTTAGATTAGGTATTAAGAAGACATTCCTTACTCTGAGATTGGTGAGGCATTGGAACGGGTTGCCCAGAGAAGTCATGGGTGCCCCATTCTGGGAAGTGTTCAAGGCCAAGTTGGATAGGGCTCTGAGAAACCTGGTATAAAGGAAGGTATGTCTGCCCATGGCAGGGGGATTGCAATGAGATGGTCTTTAAGGTACCCTCCAACCCAAACCATTGTATGATTATGACATCTGATCTTTTTCTATGGACAGTGAATTGTAGGGATAAAGCTCATCTCTCTGAGCTTTCTTGTGGTCCAAACTGAGTTCTAGAACTCCTACAGGGTCAAAAGAATGTCACTAGTTCCTGTTCCTCAACTCCAAGCTCTTCTTCCACTCTGCCTTTTCTAATATAAATGCATAATAGCTTTCATAATCCTAAAGATTAAACCCTGCCAGAACACTTCTCCTTCTGGAATGGATGAGAAATAGTAAGGCAAGAGATACACAGTTCTGTTGCTTACTGTAGAGCAGGAAATGAAAGAGTGAGTGAGGACTGTGACCTATGTGGTGGACCAGGCTGACCACACACAGCTAACAGCAAGTTCAGAATCATAGTTGTGGGTTTCTTTTGAACAGAGGTGGTTAAAAGGCATAATGGCTAAATTTAGTGATGGAAAATATTTTCTAAGTTCAAAAAATTCAACTTGTTTGCTACCACCAGAAACAGTTGATAAAAACATAGAATATTTTAAGGTTTTAAGTCATCAGGGTATTTACCCAAATATCTGAGTTCATTCCTGTTTAGCAAAACATGTGAGCACTTCAGTGTTTTGTGTCTATTACTTTTCTGTTCATACCGGCCACCTGAGAAGTAGGCCTGGATGTTAACACAAGAAGAAAGCAAGTTGCAGAATTTTCAGTTGTGGAAGCAGAACATCTGACGAGTTAATGCAAATATGAAACTGGACAAACTAAGAATGCTGTGCTAGTCATTCTAAGTAAGCAACATCGGCTTCAGGTATAATAATAATAATAATAATAATAATAATAATAATAATAATAATAATAATGTTGCTAGGTAGAACTTCCAATACCCTATCTCCTGAATATAGTATCTCAAAAGAAAACCACAAAGGACTTCCTAAATATTTAGGTGGAATCTCCCCGCATAGCTAACTATGGCTTTCCTAGGGAATTCTGTACATCTCCTCTTCAAAGTTTTCCTTATTTCAACCTTCTGTACTTGATCCAATGAAAGCAATTCCTTCTGCGTACCACAGCTGACCTACTGTACCACTTCAGTTTGAGAGCAATGCAATAAAAACAGCTAAAGAATGTGCTGCTTAGAACAGCTATTGAGGGAAGCATCATGAGGTTTATAGCACCTTCTTAGTTTCCTGGTGCCTAAGATCAGCTGAGCTGGCAAAGCAGAGAACTGCAGCTGGGAATCAAAACCAGCTTTAAAATGCAAATGTTACTGATATAATGGAGGAATACATCTGAAGAGGAAAGCAGGATATGCCTTGACAGAACCAAAAATCTGTTCATCATATTATTTTGCCTAGACCTAAGCTTTCTGTACTCCAGCTGGGAAGGAATTTCAGCTAAAAGGTCAGGTGTATTTCAGGTTCAGAATAACTATTTTTTCTAAAATGCTGTATTGAATTCAGTGTGGAATGGCTGAACTATTCTGATTCCAGAAAATTAAAAGGAATCTTGCAATGAATTTATGGCTCTGTAACGAATCTGTGGTTCGGCACTGGAGCTGCAGGCACTTTTATTGTCAACATTCGAATAAGGCTGTGCAGCTCACTAAAATAACTCTGATTCTTCCACCCACATATTTTTTCATATAACTTTCTAGTCAGTGTGTCAGCAAGGGATTCCAGCCATGATTAACAATGATGACAAACCAGTTCTCTGACAAAAAAATTACATTTACTATTTCACGTGGGTCGAAAGAACACAGTTCAGCTGTAAATTTCGCTTTCTCGGCTCAGTCGTAAAATCACATTGTCAGTAAAAGTAAAGTACCTGCAAAAGTTTGAAGATTGCTATCTGTAAGCCTATTCATTGCTATAAATTAAATACATTATGCAAATGCGATGAATTTAGAAGTTTAATAGATAATGCACTACTCAAAGCACACATTTAAATTATATAAATAACAGGTATAGCAAAAGGGAAGAGGGAAGAGTAGTAAGGAAATTATCACAGTAATCACAAATAATTGCTGGTAGCTTTCAAAGAACTGTCAGGAACTTTTGCAGTTATCCCATGGTATATGTTTGAGGTATATTAACGAAACAGTTTCAGTAATGCAAAGAAAAAACAAATAGAAGAAAAAGAAAAAAATATTATGTTCGCTTTAGTCGCATATGTAGCAGATCACTTCCCATCTTCACCTGGGACAGACCATTTGTGGATCATCCAATACATGGTGGATGTCGATGGCTGATCAGTGTCTTTGTTCTGTTATATTGTGTTGTTACATAGGAAGTGTATTATATTCCTCTTCTATGCAAAAAAAGTGCAGTGGGTACCTCAAGGACGATTTGCATCGATGAATGAAAAGATATACATAACTGCAGTTGTAAAAGGAGATTATTAATGCAAATGCACACAGAGGTAAATGCTAACACGTCAGCACTGTTTTCATTGGCAAAATGTTCTTCAGAGTCTCTGCACAGAATGCTTTCACCGCTTTCTTATGAAAGCTATTTGTCACTCAATAACAAATTAGGATCCCTGTAGTCGGTCTACTCTTTCTTCATTGTTCATTTACAACTTGATACATAAACTGAACAAGAATTTTCGAAACAGAAAGAGAAGTGCTATTGCTTCACAGCCTTGCACACCTAAAATGGCAAATATATTTGGATATGCTCTCCCTATACTAAATCCCAGATGAAAGTATTAACTCATCTCCATTGTGAATTCCTTTGTTTGTGTTCCTAAGTATAAATGATGTGAAGTACCATGACTACGAATAACATCATGATGATGTACTAGTACACTAAGAAAAATAATCATAGGACTGCCCTACTAAGGCTACATCTCTACTTTTTCTCTTGGATACCCTCCATTTACTGAAGAGAAAATCCTGTATTTATCTGTTCAGACTGCTCTCAGCACAGTACCCAATTTCTACAGGAGCTGTCTTCCAGTTTGGTGGGTAACCTCAGTTTTGAGTAGATTTGTTAATGTAATTCCTTTAACAAAACATTAAGCAAAACATTTAACAAACACTTTACAAAACATTTTCCCCAAGAGATGTTCAAAACACTCTTAAAAGGAGATAGACCCTGCTCAGAGAAAGGACTATATAGAAGGTTTTTTTCAACATTTTGCTGTGTCTTTTTTCATTCACACGGTGACAGAGAATGTATGGATGGGTATGATGTAAAATTTAGAACTTAGGAAGCAAAAGGCAAATCTTTCTTCATAGGAAGTTGTATCACTCCACTGGCCAGCATGAGCTTTCATTACCTCCAGACACTGTTGCAGACATTAGCTGATTTAAAGAATTATGGAATTATTCAGGTTGAAAAAGACTTTTAAGAATATTGAATCCAACCATCACCAAATCCACTGTAAGCACCACATCTACATATCATCAACACACTTTTGAAGAGCTTTTTAGGACTCCCAGTCTCACACATACTAAACACCCATACAGTGTACAGTAGCCTTTGCCTTAAACTATGTATTGCATGCATTTCTGTATAGAAAAAAACACTCAATAGTGCTGAGCTACATCCACCTGTTTCATCAGCATACAGTCACACAATAAACAGTACCTGTGTCCAAAGAAACTTCTGGCCTTTCCGGAGCTGTTGTGCCATTCCAGTTCTCAGCTACAAAGAAGACAGACAAGAGAGAAGCAAAAAAGCAAGGAAAGTAAGCATGATGGAGAACAGAGAAAATGAAATAAAAGTAGTACTTGGAGTGTGAGAGGGTGCTTATTAAGAGAAAGAAATAGAAAACCATGAGACAGAAACCTGCACTAACAACCAAGTGAAAAAGCAACATAAAAGGGAAAGAAGGGCAGAGAAAATACAGCTGGGGGAATAATGTTCAACTGAATTGAGATACATTTGAAGGAAAACAGTGGCCAAAAAGCTAACTATATATTATTTTTCTTATGTAGTTATTGTGTCCATGGCAACACCCACCACCAGACTTTGTCATTACATGAAAAATGCCATAATTTTGAACACACTCTTTGGAGTAAATTCTTTTGACATTGTAAATACCAATTAATTTACAACTTTTTCATGGCAAAAAAAGATAAAATTAACAATAGAAACAAGTCTTTTCTGAGGACAGTAAACAAAAAGAAAAAATCCTAATAGGCCATGAGCTTTTTTAAATATTATTTTTCTAACAAATACAAGACTAAAACCATGAAAATGATGTAGTATATAGGAGAAAAAAGAGTAAAGGAAAATTTATTTTTTCCTTCCAGATAACTCCTGAGTTAGAAATAGATTGTTAATCTGAAATTTAAAGGAGGGTTCCAAGGGTAAACACTGTGCATAACTCCATGTGGAACTTCATCTCATACCATATACCTCTTTTTTGAAATGTCTGATGTAGTATGATAATTAGGTGAAATTAAACACTCTGAGAAATAATATTGTGCGTAAAAAGTACCCTAATTTATAAATATTAGTCACCCAAGGAGTTCTCTGAGGTTCTAACAGGGGAGTTAATTTCTTAAGGATACGATGCTGAGTGACATAGCCCTGGTTGTCATCAAATATTTTTGACTTTTTTTGCACTGATTATAATACTTGTAATTTCCTGCTGGGCAGATAATGTAGTGTGTGTATATGTGTAGTGTTAGAGGCAGCATGAAGGAAATTACAACAGAAAAAATAAAGTCCACTTGATGCTCTTCCCCCTGAAAGAAGACTAGTTACTTACCTAAGCTTTAAGCCTGTTCTCTTTAATTTTGCTCAACGGTTTTATTGATGTCAATGGAAATTCCAAATGAGGAATGAAAACAGAAAACAGCTTATTTTCATTTTGGAACATAACAAAATATAAAGCAGCCCCTTACAAAGTATTTATAATGGCAATCATTGTAGATCACACCATTCTTGATATGTTTTTACAAGCATGAAGGTAGGAGTCACCCAAACTGATAAACAGAATTCAATACAAGAATAATATAAATTTGTATTTTTAAGGTTTTCAAAACATTGGCATATATTGCTTCTTTGCAAGTTACAGCCAAGAGTTGTCAGATGACATACATTATCCATGCTAATGATGTCACTGGTGCACTTTTTTACATGCATATATTAATTATTTTGTTTATAAAGTGAATTTCCAGGAAAAAAGAGAGGTCAGGCCGCCTCATTAAAAAAAAAAACAAAAAACAAAAAACAAAAAACTAAGAAGATAAAACAAACGGATGCAACAGATATTAAACAGTTATTTAAAAATATGCTACCAGTCATTAATCAGTTTAGGTGGTTATATCTGATTGCCAGGCCAGTTAATATAACTTATCTATGTCTGGAACACTTGCAACACAAAAAAAATGGAATGGGAGAGGTAAATCATTTGTACATGTCTATTTCCAGGTAAAATTATCCAAAATCCATAAAGGAGGTAGATTTTTTTCTTACCATGACCCTGACCCCACATACACATGCTCT
Source organism: Empidonax traillii (assembly GCF_003031625.1). NCBI lineage: Eukaryota > Metazoa > Chordata > Aves > Passeriformes > Tyrannidae > Empidonax > Empidonax traillii. Next base: position 19,120 of record NW_020957343.1, on the reverse strand, counting down.
GCTAAGCCACTAGCAGCTTTGAAGTGGCACTACCAGAGTCCTTCAGTTCAGGATGGTATTTTACTTGTGCATCTTGTATGCAAAAAAATTCAAAATGCAGATGCATGGAAGTTACAGAAGTTAGTAAAAATATTAAGAAAACATTCTTTTCAGCTCAAGGATTAATTGAGTTAATAACTTCCTGTTAAAGACTTCTGGTTGCTGTTGGATTGTGTGAACTCATTATCTAGGCTAGTTAATGGTTCAGGCCAAGGTGTAAATTTCATTATGCTTCATTATGAAAGTGCTTTTCAGAAACATTATTCTTAATCAGTGCACTGTATCACTGTATTGTGTAGAGTGGCCTTTGCCTTAAATGTTGTACTTTATTTGAGCATCTCTGTGTAAAAAATAGGCACAAATAACATTACTGAACCACTTCCACTTGTGTCTCCAGGATACACTCACACAGCACTCAGTGCCAATGTCCAAAGAGACTCCTGAACTTTCCAGGACTGCTGTGCCACTTCAATTCTCAGCTACAAAGAAGACAGACTGGGATTTCTGTCTTGGCCAAACAACGTCATGAAACACTATGCTTATTTATTGCAGAAGATAGAACCAAATCTACTCTAAACAGAAAGTGAATTAATGGGTTCAGAATTACTGTGTATTTCCAACATAGGACTTACACATCTTTTCTCACTTTGATTTTGTTTGATAAAAGTAAGTGTTACAGGCCTGGGGATTAACAAATTAAATTTGAAAGACGTGGATAGGAATCACACAGTATATATTTATGGTAAGCAGCATAAAATATTATTTTATAATATCTAGCTCCAATAAGAATATTTTAAATTATTTTTGCCTTTTTTCCTCTGTATGAATGACACCCCTCAGATTTTTCTTAGCTCCCTGAATCTACTTTCCTAGAATCTTAGCCAGCTCATAGTAACATAAGCACAGTTTATCCTGTTCTGCCTCAAAGTGGGCACTGCACAGTGCTCTTCTAAATGTTCTAAACTTGACCAACTAAAAATAGTTTGAAACCAAAGAGAAATCCTTTACAGGAACATAGAAATAAAAGGAAAATAGCTTATTAGACCTTTATCCAAACTATCCTAATAATTATGCAGACTTCCATTGTGTCTCTGAGCTTTGCATCCAGTCCTTGAGATTAAAACAGCAAAAAAATGAAGGAAATCTTTACCTCTCAATAGAGATTCATTAATGCTTCTCTTTAACGTCTTAAAATTAGTAGTAGAATGACTAAGCATTATATTGTTTACTATTTTGTTCTATCAGAATCTCAGACCATGAGAGCTTTGTGTTAAGAAAAATGGTATTTTATTAGTACTTGGAAATACTACAGTGTTTTCTGGCATTGAATAAATTTGTAAAAAATAAATAGCAATGAAGCATTGTGGAACAAAATATAAGACTTAAAAAACCTGATTTAAAATTGCATGACAAAATAAACCATTGTATCTGTTGTAGGCTTGATTTAACAAATTTTGTTCTTCTGCTTTGGGGTTTTTCTCAGCACTGTGATGAGCTGCCAGAGCGGCATCTCTGGTTTTGAGAACTATGTACACGTGTATTATTGAAAAGGTAGGGTGAGACAATATTCAGATATTGTGAGGCTTGTAAACAGAAATTGCTGAGCATCTCATATCTCTTTTCCATGATTAATGAGTTGTCTTGCCAAGGATGCTGCAGAAGCATCTTTATCTCCTATGTCACTCTGGTCAGTTCTTTCTTTTGGCTTTAATCAAGGTTATTAAAACAAAGCAAACTTTGGACAACTAAAAGGATACCACTGCTTTGGATTATACACCAAGAAATCTAAAACATAAAAGAATTCTGGCCTAGTATATGTAGAACAAATGCCACCTCCCACCTCTTTCATATGGCGCTTAAGCCAGGAGAATATGGAACTTTAGGTTCTCTTGCAAGATCCCATACATATTTTGAAGAGTAATGATTTTCTGTTTAACTGATGGCTTCCTATTTTAAAACACCACACACATTATTCAAATCACAGCATAAAAATGAATTCAAAAGCAAACTTCCAGGTCAACAAACTAGCATTTCAGGAATCCTATTTTAATCATAGAAATGACGTAAAAAAGAGCAAGATATCAGCCACGACAAAGAGAGCATGAGTCAGTGGTTCTTAAGTTAAACAAAGATGAGAATTAAAGAAACCAGATGCACAACTCTATTTTCCATATAAGGAAAGTATCACAGTTTTATAGTTCCTACAGAGGTACTCAAATGTTGGTAACCATTGCCTTAAAATGCTAAACGCTGAGAACAAAACTCAAATTTTCCCTCTTGTTACCTAATCAGTGTGACAGCTCTTGTTCTCCTTTGTGGGATCTGAAACTCTAGAATACATTAACGGCCAAATAACGTGTGAAGAAAATTTACATCCAGATGAACTACAGCATATTAGAATGCAAGTGGCATACTGCTGGGATTTGTCCTCTGATGTCCTCTGACTTGATATCCAGTTCCTCTTGTTTCTTAGTGCCTAAATTTCATCCTTCCAGAACTCAAAAACTGACCCACAGCTCTCTCGCTCATGGTCTAAATAGGTGACAGAGGCCTCTGAGTCAGCTCAAAATCTGAAAAAAAGTAAAACAGAAATAAAAGATGTACCTAAGCATGTCTTATTTGTTGTTTTTAAGGCAAAAGGGGTAGAAGAGTGAGAGAGGAAAAAAAAAAACTAGGGAACAGACGTTTTGCTTTTCAGACTTAACTTCAACGTGACTTCCTAGCAGCAATGAGCAAAGCAAAACAAAAAATTGGTTTTTTTTTCCTACCTTTTGTTGCTCCTATTTCTCTTGTCAGTACTCATGGGACTCTTTTTTTTTTTTTTTTTTTTAAGTGCTTTGAATTGGACAAGATCTACAGAGCAGCTAAATATAAAAGTGTAATACTTAGCTTAGAGTGTGGATTCATTACAAAAAACTAATTAATTTTGAAAGATGAATTTTAAACAGGATTTTAAAGACACTGTAAGAAAGTAACTTTGATATTTGATATCTCTTCTGCCTTACGGGGTTTTGAAAGGTTTTTCCTTGTAAGGGGAATAGGTGTCAGTTAAAAGTAAGTTATTTAGTTGTGTAATGAATTTAAAGTAAAAATTACCTAATTTGTCTGAAGCAGAAAAATCCTTGAATAATATATTCAGTAGAAATCAGAAATCCAATAACAATTTGCAGGTATGCTTTTAAGTAAACCTCTGTGAGATGAAAAGAAGGAAATATTTCACTAATTTAAAAGTGAGATGTTAACTTTCTGAAGAATGATATGGAGCTCTAAAATCTCCTAAAATATATCTGCACAGCTCCTGGATCTGCTCTATTACAGAAAATGTTTTTATTAGCACTCATCGCACAAAATATACCTTATACTGTCAGGAAATTAAAGCAAATTAAGTGATCTTTTTATTTTTACATTGGCACAAGTTCTGCACAAAGTCTGATTCATTTTGAGTGTGGCAACTTGCAAACATACAGCCCTTTCACTGAAGCAGGCACAAGGATGTTTTTAGAAACAATATTCTAAAAGCAAAGAGAATATTCTTTGGAATAGTGGAAAGTCCAGCATTGCTACTTCAAACAGTTCTGTCAAGCAAGATGATGCTCTTGCCAAAGCAACACCAATGCTTTATAAGCTCTACCCCAGAATGGTCACTGATTAATAAATATTGTGTTGTTTATTTGTGTCCTCGTGAACCACCCAGTTCAATTCCGAAATAAGCAACATTCACCATCACGTGGACAGAAGGAGCCTAATTCTATAAATTCTGCTCTGTTGAAGCTTTGCTCCATTTTTAGGCTGTAAAATCATCTTGTGCCTTTCTTTGACCCTCTCTGTTAATCAAGCCAGCTCCCTAGTCCTTAAATCCTCATAAAACATTTACTTATGTCCTAGAAGTGCTCTGTATGAGAGAAACCTGCAGCAAAGTCCCTGCAATCCACTGCCAAGATTCTGTGAGGAGTTAAGAGCTGACTGTGAGGGCTTGTCTGCTTCCAGAGCCAGGAGCAAAATCTTTGCCATAGGAAATAAGAAAATGCATCAACAGCTTAATTATTTATCTTCCAACAGAAGTGCCTTGCTGTGAGGGGGTACACCGAATGCCAGATGCTGTCACACCAAAATCTTAAGCAATTTCATTACTGATCTTTCAAATAAGGAATTATTATATATTCAGTCTTTTGTTCAGAGATCTATTTGAGGAGTTCTTCTTAAGGGCTTATAGAAAATATGGAATCTAGAGTGTTAGCTGATTGCAACCATATGTATCAAGGGCAAAAATGAAGCCTGAGAAACAGTCTGTCAGGGCCCTGAGAACAGCAGAAAGCCTTTGCTGGGGCTGTCCACAATCCCTGCTCATGGCACAGGACCCTGTTTGAGTCTGGCCCAGAGCTGCCATCCCCTGCCCCAGTGACATCACAGCAATGCCGGTCTCCAGCTCCATCTCCCTCCCTGTAGGTAGATGACCTCCTGGATAGACCCCTCATCCCGCAGTGTATGCCGTGAGTCTCCATTCCTACTTCTGGCTCCAGCAACTTTTGGTGCAGGGTGGACCCTGGTCCTGAATCATTGTTTAGTATGTGTGGAATGGCTATAGATAGGCATGGTCAAAGATTAAGCCAAGTCTGCAAACATAAGTCATCTTTTTTCAAAAGCATTGTCGCATTGGGTATATTTTAGGACACTCTTCATGCTTGTATGTTAAATGGAAGCTTGGACAACATTATCTGAAAACATAAGGTGATGAAAATTAGTCAAGGTAATTAATGGCAAAAATCTCTGTAGTTAATATTTTCTTAAACTGCTTATTGGTGCAAGCATAAAAGATGTCCTTCATAGCATGAAGAACAAATTCAACAAAAGTTAAGTGATAGTTGAATTAATCTGCCTGTTAGATAGTCTTTTATCTCAAGTCAACAAACTTGGTAGCCAATGGTAAATGACGGACAGTGGCTTGGTGAGCTCTTCTGCTAGCTCCCTCATCACCCTTAGGGGGATCCCATCTGGTGCCATGGACTTGTGAGGATTCAAGTGGCTCAGCAGGCTGCTAACTGTTTCTTCCTAAATTACAGGGGAGCTATTTGGCTTCCTATCTCTGTCTGCCAGTTCCAGAAGCCAACTGTCCTCAGGACAACCTGTCTTACTGTTGAAAACTGAGGCAAAGAAAGTATTAAGTACCTCAGCCTTTTCCTCATCTTTGGTGACTATGTTCCCCTCCCATGTCCAATAAAGAATGGAGATTTTCCTTGCCCCTCCTTTTGCTATTAATGTATTTGTAGAAGCACTTCTTGTTATACCTAACAGAAGTAGCTAGAGTCCTTTTGTCCTTGCTAGATAGATGAAGCCCATCTGACTCTACCAGGCTAGGTATCATAGAATTTGCCCCATGGCTGGAAAAACCAAAATTCTGCCAGTGGCACCAATCTTTAGCCACCTATTGGATGAGGTGGGTTTTCCTACTCCTCTCTTCATTAATCTCTTCTACTGCAGGAACTGAAGTGAGTACCACCTGTGCTCCTGTCTCATTAACTAATCGAGGCAGCACCTTGAATTTTTAACTACCCTGGTACCTCTTTCATTAATGCCATCACTGCTAGCCTGGATCACCAGCAGTGCATAATAACCAGAGGGCCAGATTATCTCAAGAAGTCCTCTACTAATCCCTCACCCAGCCCCCGGGAAGGCAGCAGACTTCCCTGTGGGATAGATCCAATTAGCCTATAGGGCCTTCAGTTCCTCTCAGAAGGGAGCCACCTACTACAACTACCCTTCTTTTTTCCTGTATAGCTGTGGTTGTAATCCGTCTGGTAGACAGGCTGCAACCAGGAGAACCTCCAGACAGATCCTCTTCTTGATAGTCTTCTGCCTGACTCTCTGGGTCCAAGACCTCATACTTCTTCTTTAAGGGAACTATGGAAGGTGATGGGGGTTGGGAGGGGATTCCTTTACCTCTTCGAACAGGGACCTGTTTCCATTTCCCCCCATCTACTTGATTTGCTCCGTCTGCCTGACAGCAGGAGAGGCAGGGCTTCACCATCTCCTGCTGGACTTCCTTTGGGGTCGAAAGGGTATGACTCCACCAGTCTATTTCCCTTTCACTCTCCCTAATACTTCTTAGCCTCTCCACTTTTTCCTTGAGCTCTGCCACTAAGCACCTCCTCACATGATATGCAGGCATCTCTCACACTCTCCTCTGGTACTGATGCCAGGCTCAGACACTCTACGCAGCCAGAGACCTGAGCAGCTGCATCCTTCCTGGGGGATTCTGTCTGGGTTAGCACACTTCCCCCGAGAGCAGCAGCAACAGCTTTTGCTCATTTGGAAACCACTGATGAGTCGAGTTATGAAAAAAAAAAAAAAATACCTACAGCCCCACACCTACCTCACAACCGACCAGAGAGAGCTGGGAGGGTGACTGTGCCCTTCCTGCTTGACCTGACATCAAGCTGACATGCCACACCCCTGTTTACCACTTTCAGGGTCACTTGTGTTCCCTGGAGCAATTTAAATCTCCCAGCAGGGAGCTCGGTTCCACCCCCTGGTCAGCTCATTAGGCCTCGCAGGGCAGCTGGTCTGGATGAGTCTCTACTACTGAGAGAAGTCACTACATGGAAAAATTAGTTTCTACTCACAAAATGTGTCTACATCTCATGAACTGGCCTTTTCCTCTCTAAGAAATAAGTTAGAAAGTTAAATAATCCCCCTGTTTCTTTTTTGAAAAGTTTGAGCACAAATTTTAACACATCTGGAGAGATGGTATAATTCTAATTTTCCTGACTGAATTACCCCAGTTCTGCAGATAAAAAATTGCCAGTGAATATACTTTATTCACTGTTGTTTTCTGAATCATCTTTCAAGGAAGATAATCAAAGTATAGTGATGTAAAGGTTATCCAGAGTTTACTTATTGTTGTAACTACCTACCTTTATGGAATTAATACACATACAAACCTTCTGAAGAGTACAAGCCTAAAAATTCTTTTTCTAAAAATGGATATTATTGCCTTTTATTAGCAATATATTAGAAATAAGCAGGCAAAGGTACTATTCTTTTATTCTGCATGCTTTTGTCCTCTTGATGCTTTTGTCCTTGAGATCTTTTTTTTCTGCTAGGGTCTCTTTTGTCCTTGAGATCTTTTTCTTCTGCCAGGGTCTCTAGCACCACTTTGGCAAGCTCCTCATGATCAGTAGGTGATGAATGCTACTGGTTTTTCTTTACTTTGACACCATGTGGAATGATTCATGTAGAATTTTTCTTTAAGTCTTATAAATTGGTTGATTTGGGGGGAGGCTAACTGAAGAAAGATATTTCTCCTTGTGCTTTTTTACTGTTTGTGAACTTTTGTTCTCATGTGTTCTCTGCCCTGATAGCACTTGCGATGACCATCCTGCTGGGAATGCAGGTAACTCACTGTCTCCTCTACTACAAAACTAATGGGACTACTTCTTACTCCTTTCTCTTTCTTTTCCACTAACTGTGCTTTCAAAATGAAAGGTGCAGCTCGTAGTTTCCTTGTGTGGTAGCATGTGAGGAAACGTGCTGAGGGCAATTCTCTTTTCAGTTTTCTTGCCGTACAGTAGAACTGTTCCCAGACCCTTGAGAAGTTCACAGTTTCCCAGATCCTCCCAGTAACTTGCATCTCAGCAACATGTTGCTCTTGAGCACTGATGTAGCCATTCATTCCTTCTGACTGGTCACAATGGAGAATTAAACTGTTTTAATCTTTTATATCTGACAACACTTGAAGAAATATATGTTGAAAACACTCATGGGAAATGAAATGTAAACCCACCAGGAATTCTGACTCGGAGAAAAACCTAAAAATCCAATAAGTAGTGTTTCCTATTTTAGAGTGTTACTGGAATATATTCTATTTACTGTGTAGCTTAATTCAGAGGCCTGCCTTTTGAAGAGCACTTTAGCAATAAAAATTTCAAAGACAGTTTGCTAGCACATTCCTTACTTAGAACAAGTTCTTCCAAGCAGCTGTTAAGTAATTCATTACTGGACAGACAGGCAGATATTCTGAACTCAGATACCATAATCATCAGTCCCCACTCTCTACTTTATGGGATGTCTGGTCATCTTCTGTGTTGGCTCTGGTTTTAAAACTTCTGGATCAATGGACTTGTGTGTAGATTTTACTTAACTTGTTCTACCAACAAGCCTTTATGAAGCGTTTGTTTCTTCTACAGGTAGGTCTAATTTGCAGCACAAACCATGATGTACTAAACTCCCCAAGAGGATGGAAGAACATGAAAATCTCTCTGGCTACTGGAACAAGAAAACTTACAAGTCTACCTGTAAGGGAGCACAATCAGTGCAGTGGACCAAAAGGAAAGAAATGCATGGGGGGAAATTTTACTGGTGTGTGAGCATGGAGAGTAGCAATGAAAGATGGATGATGGGAAAGTGTGAAGACGATTAGAGAGCAGAGTATTACACTGGATTATGGTCAGGAATGTAGGGAGGGAGATGTGAGAATTGCATGTGGCACAATTGATGAGAAATAGACTGCTGGGATATAAAGTGATAAAAATGGATCCCCTCATGTTCAGCCCAAAACATGCTTGATCTGAGCATGTGATTGAACTGAGCTGTGCTGCCCACTGAGGAAAAGGGCCTCAGATGGCAGGAGGGAAGGCAGGTTGAGTGCAGGCTAGGGGCTCTGCTACTGAGGTGAATCTGCATCCCTGTGATGGCAGGCTGTGGTGTCTTAGGAGATGACCGCCTTCAGTCCTTCCCACATTCTGCTTCCACTGAGAATCTAAATGTTATGACATAGCCTTCCATCAAACACATTCAGCTCATAGCCTCCCTTTTCTGACTCATACTTAACCCACAGCTGTTCTAATTCATTCTGAACATAACTCATTTGTCAGACCAACAACCCAGCCCACAGCTCTTTGTTTTGGTGTGTCTTCCTTCCAACTCTCTTGATTCCATGGTCACCCCACCAGTTCTACTTCAGCCTGTACAGGATGGACAAGATGGGAGCACCAGTCTTTTAATATCGGGTACACTCAGAGTTTCTGAGTGCATAATTCTTAGGAATGAATAGTGGGCTTAGTGTTGGGTTATGGCTGGTTTACCAGTGTTCATAAAACACCACAGAATATACAGAAGACCCAGACTGCTACACTGTAAATCAGATTCAATTTTATCCCCAGAGTTTGCATAAATTGTTAGTATTTGGAAGCAATATCAAGTAGTGAGGTAGAAACTTTTCCAGAACAAACTTAGACCATCAATAGATATATTTTCTGTGCATTTCTTGTATGTTGTGAGAAACTGGCTTGTGGGTCAACCCTCATTAAAAAAGGAGTTGTCACATTTTGTTATCTTCTCTAGAGAGAAGAATATGTATAACATCATTCATTCTATGATTAGTTAAATTGCAGATTTACATTCTCATTTGCTCATGCAGTTTCCAGTCATTCAGATTATTGGCTGTGACTCTTCATTTCAGCATAACTCTCTGGAGACGGAAAACTGGACTGCTACATGTTGCCTGTGACATATCAAGTGTCTTTTCAGGGCACTTGGCCCAGTGTCTGAGCATCCTGTACTTGTGAATCAAACACAGGTCACTGGACTCAGTGTTTAGCTGCTGTGAGCTGTCTTCAGAGTATCTGGGCTGAAATAAACCAGTTGTTGATTTGTCTTATCACATGGGAAGGGAAGACAGAGACAGACCAAAAAACTTCCTGATTGCTTTGCATCAGTAAATGCCATTGGTATAACTTGGTCATATTAAAAGACAAAAGGTAAAAAATTTACAACAAGTCTTGGTTGCTTGACTACGGATATCTGGCAGGATTTAGTGGGGCATAAAGGATCCTGAAAAGTTATATGAAGATTGTTTTAAAACATTAACATTTACAAAAAATGAGCACAGGCTACAATATTTCCACACCTTATGAATGAGTTTATTAGAAAAATAGAGAATTAGCTGACTCAAGGACTTTGAATAAGTACTGTTAGCTTCAAGCCAAGGTAATGTATACTATTTTCCTGGATACTTGCCACATGCTCTCACAGGGTTGTGGGGTTTTTTTCGGTGTGTGTGTGTTTTTTTATTTTTTTATTTTTTTTTAATTTTTTAAAAATTTTTTTTTATTCTGGTATTTCTTTAAGTGTCAAGTGGAGCTGTGCTGTATTATGAGAGTTTATAGAAATTTTAGGATTTAACTTCATATAATGTGGTTAACAAACTAAAGTTGAAATGCAATATTAAGAAAAAAGCTTTAGTGAATAAAACAAATTGCAGTTTAACACTGACAGAACTTAACACATGGACAAAGCATAGTAAAAACTAGGCATAGATAATCAGGCAAAATGAAACACAGAACTCTTTCCTGCAGAAAGTTAATTTACTGAACTTTATTCTCTAAGGGTTGCAAAAATACTCACATAGGCAGCTCAAGAGGACAGGTTAATACTAATGGTGACATCCTAGGGTGGCTCAGCCTATTAGGACTCTGGTGTGATCAGGATTTTATCCACAGGCTGTATAGGCAGGTGATCATTTCAAGAGACCCCTGAACAAGGAATAACAAAACCCACAGCTGCATTGGATGCTGATATTTCAGTTACATGTCTCAGGCAAAGCCTTTGCTGTGTTTAGCTCATTCAGATTTAACTACACAATATATAGTTGAAGTATGGCACAGAGTTAATACAGCCTAAACATGTTTCAGCACATGACCATTATTGTGTAACTAGGAAAAAGTTTTCCACTTTTTATAGTTAAGGGAGAAGAGTTCCTGAGAGCTAGAACTAGGTATAACAACTGTAGCCAGCTTTTTTTTTTTTTTTTAATTTATTTTATTTATCTGTATTTCACAGAATCAGATATACTGATCCTTGTATCAGGGATCAGATAAAATTGAAGAAAAAGATTTCTGAGTTCTCTGAACCTCAGGGTGTGAATTGAGACAATAATAACAGTTTCCTGCTTTTTCAAAAGAAAGATGAGTATTTATGATCTTACGTTTTCTTGTCTGCATATAGATCTCCTGGCTTGTTCTCTGACACAGTATATCGTATTTTCATGTGCAACATGGAAGTACATTTATTATTGCAGTATTTAATGCTGGTAAAATGTAATATATAGTTTGAAAGAGTGACAATATTGAATGTAACTCTTTCCTTCCAGAAGATATCTGCCATATTAAAACATTTCATAACGAGAATGTGAAGAACACTAAGGTCTTATATCAGTCAGAAAATTATATCCTTATACTGTGATAGGTGACATAATATCAGACCCTACAGGTAAATGTGTTGGGAGAAAATGTATTTTAAATGTTTTTCAAAAAGATGTTGGCAGCATTAGGATACTGACCTTATAAAACGTGAAGGCAAAAGCAAATTTCATGGATGTAGATAAAGAGAAAAAAATCCAGAAAGTTGACTTATTCCAGTGTCAGATTCCTTGATATATTTAATCTGTTCCAGTAGGAAGAGGAAAAAAATAAAGCAAACCATTGAGAAATTGTATTTCTGTGTGGAAAAAAGGATGCTGTGTACCCTTGCTTATATTTGTTATTTCACACTATTTAAAAAAAAGAAACAGAGCTAACTAATGGAGTGTTATAAGGAGATTAGCAACATAGTAATTTTCTAGATCAATAAATTGAGACAAAGCCTAATTAAATT
>NW_020957343.1:3802-6591 GCF_003031625.1 Empidonax traillii | reverse complement strand
CAAACCATTGAGAAATTGTATTTCTGTGTGGAAAAAAGGATGCTGTGTACCCTTGCTTATATTTGTTATTTCACACTATTTAAAAAAAAGAAACAGAGCTAACTAATGGAGTGTTATAAGGAGATTAGCAACATAGTAATTTTCTAGATCAATAAATTGAGACAAAGCCTAATTAAATTACTCATCACAACTGTGCTAGAAAAGACTGATTTAAAACATGGAATCTCCACCTATGCTTTTTATCAAGTTAAAGTGTGAACAGGAGAAAAATGGAAAAATGCGTAACTTAATGCAATTAAATTTATCTCAATTATCCATGCAGGTGAATCTCTAAATGTAATTTTCTGCTCACCAATATTTGAGCTTTTTTTTTCAACCCCTATCAGAAAGAGACAAAATCACTGATCATAGAAATCAGCTATTTTCTCTGAAATTACATCAGAAATGAAGTTGTAATAATTTTGGACAGTTGCCATATGCTAATAAAAGTTATCTCACACCCATAGGCCTCACCTCTTGTTAATTCTGGGGCTTGTGCTATGTAACTCTGAGGTTCACTTCATGAAGGCTCAAGGTAGTCTTCTTGAAAGCTCCCCAAGTTGGAAAAATGGTACCAGTAGCTCACGTTATCCTTTGTGAGCTGTTTTAAAATAGATTGAAACTAAAAAATGTAATGCCATTGTTTCTGCTCTCTGAAATAGAGAAAGCAAATGTGTTTTAACAAGTGAGTTTAATCGTTTGTTTTTCCCTGCATTTCCCTTGAAAATGGGGCCAAATTACATCTTTGAGTTTCAGAAGGGAATAAACTACCATTTAGTTACTTCCTTTACACTAGAATTTTTTTTCCCTAATATCCAGACTGAAATATCCCTTTTGAATATTAAGTGCTTTAGATTCTTGTTGTGCCAGTGACTGACATGAGGAGATGCAGTGTCCCTGCTTTGGCAGAAACTTAGCATGGCGCCCTTTTTGTTCTCTGTCTTTTAATACCTATCCTTTGATTTTTCCACCATCCTGAATAAACCATATTTACTGTGACTCTTGTCTCTACTGTTGCTCAGTTGGGATGCAGTGCTCAGAGATTTAGTTTCATGTTATCTCAGAGGTTCCCAGGCAGGACACTGCAGATGTTGGGTATAAAGTCATCCTTCACATATCCTGTATTAATTCTTTTCGGATCCAGATAGTGATTGTTTTTCTCCAAGACGGCTTGGCATTGTGAGTCGTTATCCAGTGTGCAAGCTGTAATAATCCCTCTGCCCTCCCTTGGCCAGGTGGGATTTATGTAGGCTTATCTAGGTACTAGTTTAAAGCATTTCTCAAAACCCAGCAAGCCATTTTGCAGCATCTTTAGATTTGTTGGTGAAGAAGTAGAGTCGTGACAATGCTGAAGGAAACCTTCACTTGGATAGCAGTACCATCAGCATTGTTAGCAGCTAGGGTGGTGCAAGTCTGCAGGCCTTCTCTTGAGCTGTCAAAATTCAGTAGTGATTTAAACCAATGTAAATAAGTGGGTTGTGCCTTAGATTTTATTAGCTGACCAGTTCACTGCTCCAATCTTTGTTACATGCTATTTGAACTATTAAAGAATAGCCCTTGAATGTTTTGTAAATAGTGTGTTAATCTCACTGCGATTTTCTGCTTATGACTGCTTAAAGAAAGAAACATTTTAAAGATAAAATATTGAACTTCGGAATATATTAAAATCCAAATTTGGAGAAAGCCTAGTAGCCACTAAAAGAGAGCTTGTTTCACGGTTCCTTTTCAACCATTACAAAGTGTTCTAAGAGTTGTAGAACCTTTCACACAGTTTTCAAGGAAAGGTTAGATGTTTTTGCTATAAATGAGATCCTTTTAAGTTCTTTATATTAAATTGCTATCCTATTACTCTTGAAAGGCCCTTCTTGCTGCTAGGACACCAGGCTGCCAAACACTATTGCTTCAAATAGGTTTATTTTTCACTCTATAAAGATTACTGGGGCTCCTCAAAGCCCTAGCTGCTTGGGGGGAAAAGGAAACAATTCTTCATCAATACTCATAATGTCTCCTAGGCACTTGGAAAAATGTAGTACTGGGCAGATCTTAAATAGAAATTGCTGAGCTTAAGTAATGTGTGGGCTGGAAAAAGAAAGGTGGGTGCAGAGTCACATATTTTTTCTGTATGACTGTTTTGCAACCAGCCCCAGTAGTGCAATACAGCAACGCACAGGGAAGCTGATTATAAACTGAAACTTCTGTAGCATGTGGTCATACATAATTCAACTTAAAGAGCTTTCTACTGAGAAAAGAATCTGAGCAGTTTTTACTTTAACTCTTCAGATAGTTCCCTGCTGCAGAATGGCAGTCCCTCATCTCTCCTGGCTGGCTATGTTCTTCAAGAAAAGTCCATGGAGCTTTTTAGCCATTTTTACTTATTTTGCTAACAGAAAAATGTGTTTACTTGCAAGAAAGCAAATTCATAGGAAAAAATTCCGGCTGTGCATACTGACATATGCTCTTGTTTCCAAGTAAAACAAGAGTGGTGGGATATTTATTCATTGTAGAACATAGCATATAATTGAACTTGTCTAAGGTAAGGGAAAGGTCTTTTTTTTTTTTCATAGGAAACAATGACGAGGAAGCATTTAGTTATATAATTGAAAATAAGATCATGTATTTCTCAGATGCAGATCCTGTAGAAAAAAAAAAATGTTTTCCTGATAGTTGCATGAAGATCCAATGTCAGTCATCTTCAACTGCCTTTTTTTTTTTTTTTTTTTTTTTTTTTTTTTTTTTTTTTTTTTTTTTTT
>NW_020957343.1:1937-3781 GCF_003031625.1 Empidonax traillii | reverse complement strand
CTACTTTCTCCTTATTGGCCAAATTTCTATCATTTGTATTTCTCTGTTGCCAAGAACAAGATAACAGATAACTTTATAAATCCATAAAAGAGCAATGCATTCCTTTTTAATGAGTATTGTCTTTTAGAAAAAGTATTCCTTAGTCAAAAAGAAGGATGGAATTTTCAGGAGAAGGAGATGTTTCACTTTGTATGTAATTTTTTTTGTTTGAAATATAATCATTAGAGATATGTGTACACATTTGCCTGCCACATAGCCATAGGCCTAGTTCTCTGAAATTCAATGATACTGTTACTTTTGACATCTCTTTTAGCAGGCCTGTTTGTACCACCAGGAAAGCTGTTAGTGCTACCAAGTACATGTCCCTTACTTCCTTTATTAGACCCTCCAATATTTTTTCCTGTTATCCTTGCAAATCTAACTGAAAGAGATTGAAATTATTCCGGCTTCAATTTTACAGCTAAAGGAAACCAAAAAAAGGAACGTGTACATCCAGGAACTGTTAGAGATTTAGACTAACTCACCAAAGAGACTAAGACTGTGATCCAGGAGAAGAGACAGGGACAGAGACTGGAGGGTGAAACTGGGAAAGACGTTGGGTTTCGTGGCTGAGAGAAACTTAAACAAATTGGGCAAATAAGGAAGACCTGAAGAGAGGTACTGGAAAAATGTAATTCAACAAGGATGTGGCAGGAGACACAAGCTAGAGGGTTGTGGACACTGAAACAGTCAGAGAGAAAATGGGCACCAAGAACTATCAAACAAGAAAGAAAAAAAGACCTGAAGAGGTGCTGTGAGAATGGCAGAGAAATCAAATGTGGTTTGGGATATGAAATGAAGTCAAGGAGACACAATATGGAAAGAGTGACAGAGGAAAAACAGAAATGGGAGTGAGTGGGTAGGAAAGGGATGTAAATGGGGCTAAAATTGAAATCAGGTAAGGTGGTGCAGAGGAGTTAGTGGATTTAATGAGTGAAGAGCTGGATCTCTGTCACAACTCTGCTTTCGCATCTGCTTCTGTTCTCCTAAATGAGGTCTTCTTTCAATATTATCTTTTTGGGCTGTGACCTTGGGTATCCACTGATCACAGCAAACTCCAAGTGTGGTGTCTCCTTTTTTTTCCCTCAGTTTCTTCCTGCTCCAGGTATATTGACCCATTAAGTTACCTTTGGGTCATTCCATACTATCCAGATATCTACAGAAACCCACCATTGCACTTCCTCTGTGCTGTTGCTCGGATGAATTTAAAGGCTGATCCTGTGATCTCTCAACAGTGGCTTGTCCTCCTGGAGTGTCCACAAGGAGAGCCTTGTCCTCCTGGCCACTTTTCCCCAATTTCCCCCGAGCTTATTTCTAACTACACCTTTTCGTTGTGCAGCACCACAGTCATATCTGCAGAAAGCAGCACTGTTTTGTAAGAAGGACCTGGTGGCAGATGACATGGCAGGCAGAAATGCTCCAATTAGCACTGCAGTTTGTACAACCTCACCCCAGCAGAGGTCCCATGGTATGCCAATGTACGGATCCCAAAGCAGGTAAAATGTTCCTAAAAGTTCTACAGAACATATTCCCACTGATTTCAGTGGGAGTGGACAGAATGCTTCTCCCCATGTGGAGCGTGGACTTGCAGATCAAGTATCCTGGAGGTTTCACTGTGCTCTGGTACAAGAAAAGAAACTTAAAAGGCACTGGCAAAATGGTTTATCCCATTTATTATCCTGATGCACAGAATGACAGCCTATTAGCATTGGTATTGATTCTGTTGATACAGGTGGTGAATGAGTCTAATGAGTCTACTCATCTTTGATGGTAACAGTGCACGTGCTGATACAAGGGATGGGTCT
>NW_020957343.1:0-1916 GCF_003031625.1 Empidonax traillii | reverse complement strand
TTTTTTTTTTTTTTTTTTTTTTTTTTTTTTTTTTTTTTTTTTTTTTTGTGTAGGAACCTGCTCTACTTTCTCCTTATTGGCCAAATTTCTATCATTTGTATTTCTCTGTTGCCAAGAACAAGATAACAGATAACTTTATAAACCCATAAAAGAGCAATGCATTCCTTTTTAATGAGTATTGTCTTTTAGAAAAAGTATTCCTTAGTCAAAAAGAAGGATGGAATTTTCAGGAGAAGGAGATGTTTCACTTTGTATGTAATTTTTTTTGTTTGAAATATAATCATTAGAGATATGTGTACACATTTGCCTGCCACATAGCCCTAGGCCTAGTTCTCTGAAATTCAATGATACTGTTACTTTTGACATCTCTTTTAGCAGGCCTGTTTGTACCACCAGGAAAGCTGTTAGTGCTACCAAGTACATGTCCCTTACTTCCTTTATTAGACCCTCCAATATTTTTTCCTGTTATCCTTGCAAATCTAACTGAAAGAGATTGAAATTATTCCGGCTTGAATTTTACAGCTAAAGGAAACCAAAAAAAGGAACGTGTACATCCAGAAACTGTTAGAGATTTAGACTAACTCACCACAGAGACTAAGACTGTGATCCAGGAGAAGAGACAGGGACAGAGACTGGAGGGTGAAACTGGGAAAGACGTTGGGTTTCGTGGCTGGGAGAAACTTAAACAAATTGGGCAAATAAGGAAGACCTGAAGAGAGGTACTGGAAAAATGTAATTCAACAAGGATGTGGCAGGAGACACAAGCTAGAGGGTTGTGGACACTGAAACAGTCAGAGAGAAAATGGGCACCAAGAACTATCAAACAAGAAAGAAAAAAAGACCTGAAGAGGTGCTGTGAGAATGGCAGAGAAATCAAATGTGGTTTGGGATATGAAATGAAGTCAAGGAGACACAATATGGAAAGAGTGACAGAGGAAAAACAGAAATGGGAGTGAGTGGGTAGGAAAGGGATGTAAATGGGGCTAAAATTGAAATCAGGTGAGGTGGTGCAGAGGAGTTAGTGGATTTAATGAGTGAAGAGCTGGATCTCTGTCACAACTCTGCTTTCGCATCTGCTTCTGTTCTCCTAAATGAGGTCTTCTTTCAATATTATCTTTTTGGGCTGTGACCTTGGGTATCCACTGATCACAGCAAACTCCAAGTGTGGTGTCTCCTTTTTTTTCCCTCAGTTTCTTCCTGCTCCAGGTATATTGACCCATTAAGTTACCTTTGGGTCATTCCATACTATCCAGATATCTACAGAAACCCACCATTGCACTTCCTCTGTGCTGTTGCTCGGATGAATTTAAAGGCTTATCCTGTGATCTCTCAGCAGTGGCTTGTCCTCCTGGAGTGTCCACAAGGAGAGCCTTGTCCTCCTGGCCACTTTTCCCCAATTTCTCCCGAGCTTATTTCTAACTACACCTTTTCGTTGTGCAGCACCACAGTCATATCTGCAGAAAGCAGCACTGTTTTGTAAGAAGGACCTGGTGGCAGATGACATGGCAGGCAGAAATGCTCCAATTAGCACTGCAGTTTGTACAACCTCACCCCAGCAGAGGTCCCATGGTATGCCAATGTACGGATCCCAAAGCAGGTAAAATGTTCCTAAAAGTTCTACAGAACATATTCCCACTGATTTCAGTGGGAGTGGACAGAATGCTTCTCCCCATGTGGAGCGTGGACTTGCAGATCAAGTATCCTGGAGGTTTCACTATGCTCTGGTACAAGAAAAGAAACTTAAAAGGCACTGGCAAAATGGTTTATCCCATTTATTATCCTGATGCACAGAATGACAGCCTATTAGCATTGGTATTGATTCTGTTGATACAGGTGGTGAATGAGTCTAATGAGTCTACTCATCTTTGATGGTAACAGTGCACGTGCTGATACAAGGGATGGGTCTTTTCATACAC
>NW_020957342.1:33995-35554 GCF_003031625.1 Empidonax traillii | reverse complement strand
ATAGGAGGAAATTCAGCAATTTTGACTACAATTCAGTGACAATTCAAGTTGCCAAGGTCATGTCAGAGCTCCTTGCCACTAAGTTGGTTTGTCTATCAGGTGCAACATTAGAAACGGAACTCTTTCCTGAAAATGCCTTCGCTTAGCAACCAACTCTATTAAACTCTGCATGGCCTGCATTTTCCACATACCTTTCATATTTTTCCCTTTTAATATGTTCTGCAGCTAAGAAAAGTCTCATCCCCTCAACCCACAGCTACAAACTACTAGTCTGGAACCAAGATCAAATCTACAAAATGTCAACTATAACGAAAAAGAGCAGAGTACAAGACTGGATGGCTTAGTGGAATTGAAATGGCTTATGAAGTCTTTCACCTCTAACTCACTCTAACTTTCACCTCTGCTCTGAATCTTCTGCAGTCAATAGTCACTGGAACTTTGGAGTATTTGACAGCTGTTCAATGACCTATGCTAAATAATTTGTTAGTCTCAGCTGAGCTCCCTTTGACTGATGTCCACATCACAAGAAAACACAACTTATGACATTGAGAGGATTGTACATCGTCACTGGTGATATTAGTAAAAAATTAAAAGGTCAGAGAATGATGTATACTTGTCCAAAAGGAATTTATACATCCATTTCTCTTGGATGTTATTAGCAATTGCTGAACAATATTGATATTATTTTGATGTCCTTTTCTGCAAGTTACATTAAAAAGAGCCAGCAGCCATTTTGCATCTTAATAAGAATTCAAGAACTATAGAAGAGTGTGAAACTATATTTGTTTCCCTCTGTCTTTGTATTTTCCAGCAAGTCACAAATATAGAGTTGACCAGGATCATCCAGAATTTCTGCAATCTAAATTTCAATCTGCGTAAAATAATCTATACCATGAAAATTAAAATATTTACCATCGTTTACCATTTACCATTTACCAGCCATTACAATTATTTACATCATTTGCTTGAGATAAGCATGCACCATTCTGAAAAGTTCAATTACTCTACCTAGTCCAATTTCATCCTTTACTGGTTAATATAGGCAACAATCAGAAACTGGACTACAGGAATTTCCACCTGAGTATGAGGGAGGACTTTACTGAGAGGATGACTGAGCGCTGGAGCAGGTTGCCCAGAGAGGCTGTGGAGTGTCCTTCTCTGGAACTGTTCAAAAGCTGTCTGGACACAGTGCTGAGTAACATACTCTAGGGGACTCTGCCTGAGCAGGAGGTGGGACTACATGTCCTCCAGTGGTCCCTTCCAATCACCCATTCTGTGATTTTACTTCCTTCCCTCTTCCATCCTGGCTTTCCTTTCCATTTTTCCTTCTTCTCCCCTTCTCTTCACATCATAAATTGGCACCACCTTGCACCATAAATTGACAAAGAACACGTCTCTGTGCCCTGCATCTCCTTCCTAAGTTTATCACACCCTACTGACTTTTGTTGAATCTTTCAGTTAAATTGTGTTAATTCTTTGTGAAATTTTTTTTCTTTCTTTCTTTCTTTCTTTCTTTCTTTCTTTCTTTCTTTCTTTCTTTCTTTCTTTCTTTCTTTCTT